>NC_084528.1:14577359-14632359 GCF_024500275.1 Phycodurus eques | reverse complement strand
ACATGACTTGCAAATCATTGTATTCTGTTTTTATTTACGTTTAACACAACGTCCCAGCTTCATTGGAATTGGGGTTGTGTATATAAATATATAGTATATAAAGGGAACTTTCAAAATTAATTTCATTTCATCTTTAATCCCCCCAACCCTCCCGTTGACGAATGTGTTTCACTTCGGAAATAAACTTTTTTTTTTAAATTGAAAATTGTGTCTTGTTAAAATGCTTAGTAGCTAGTTACTCTGGGAAACCAGTAGCCACAGTGCCTGGTGACCCAAAAAATTATTGTCAAGCCCTGTTCGCACGAATACCCCAAATTACACAAAAACTAACACTAAAACACTAAAAACTGAACTTAAATTAAGTAGTTTTAAAAAAGAGGAACTGATAGAAACAAGAAAACGTGTTCTAAAAACTAATTAAAACGAACTGAATTTGAACCACATTTCACCGTCCTAAAGTCTCAGAGACGACCTACCCTGTCCACACAATGAAATCCGGGTTGGGGAGAATATCTTTCATGGCGTGAACGGAGGAGTTGATGAGGTTCCAGGGGGAGTCGCAGGCATGGTCACCAAACGGACCTGCCTGGGCCGCCGGTCTGATACCGCTGGACTCACACACCCTTTTGGGGTCCTTGCCCAGGTCGTAGCTCGGGTCCCAGTGCAGGTCGGTGATGTGCCAAAAGTTCCCTAAAAAATTAATTAATGATTAAAAACATTACAGAGAAACCTTGACTTACGAGTTCCATGCGGTCGTCTGATCGATTATTTTAGACGCGCGAGTGACATGGAAAAAAAAAACAAAAAACATGATGCAATCAGGTACAGTAACGCCCTCACATACAGTATGTGGGCGAGGAGAGCCACAGTTGCCGATGCAATTTCAGACGCATATTGAAGGAAGACTCTCATTGAGCTAGCTGCTGTTAGCCACAGCTCATGCCCAGATGCTCACATGCAGACTAACCACTGGCCAACCTGACTCCAGCCCCCGATGTCACTTATTAGGCCACTTATTAGGTACACACCCAACACATGTAATTACATTGTATGAAACCATTTTATTTCTTTACATTCTCTTTTTTTACATTTAGGTTATTTCAATGGGGAACATTTATTAGATGTACTGCACAAATAAATTGAGTTTACAAGCTTGGTCAAGGAAGGAATTAAACTCATAAGTCAAGATACCACTGTATTAACCCTTACATACTGTTCGGGTCAAATTTAACCTGTTTTGTCATTTGACTGCAATAAAAATTCCCTAAATGTCATTTTTTACCCTGAAGTTTGATGACTTTTCCTAAAGTGGAAAATGAAAATATTTCCAAATGTCCTTGTTTTGATGAAATCAAGTTGCTGCAATGGAAAAATTGCAATTCTCATTGGGAAACATTGTTTAGAAGGACCACATATGTTGTATGTATTTTATTTTATTTTTTTAATCGAACCACAAGCAACATGGCGCGATTGCTAGAAATTAAAGAGAGTGTGGATATTTCAGAAGCTCTTGGTTCCATTCGTATAATACACAATGTAAGTACATTGTTGTATACCAGGGGTGGGCAAACTTTTTGCCTCAGGGTCCACATTGACTTAAAATTTGACAGGTGGACCAAGCCAGGACTAGATGGTTACATATAAAAAAACACACACGCACAAAAAAGGCATTGTAGTGTTGATACTTAGATTTACTTTTAATGGGAACAGTGTGGCGGCACGGTGGCCGACTTGTTAGACCGTCTACCTCACAGTTCTGAGGACCTGGGTTCAATCCCCCGCCCCGCCTGTGTGGAGTTTGCATGTTCTCCCCGTGCCTGTGTGGGTTTTCTCCGGGCACTCCAGTTTCCTCCCACATCCCAAAAGCATGCATGGTAGGTTAATTGACAACTCTAAATTGCCCGTCGGTGTGAATGTGAGTGCGAATGGTTTGTTTGTATGTGGCCTGCGATTGGCTGGCAACCAGTTCAGGGTGTACCCCGCCTCCTGCCCGTTGATAACTGGGATAGGCTCCAGGACGCCCGCGACCCTAGTGAGGAGAAGCGGCTCAGAAAATGGATGGATGGGAACAGTGTTGTTTTGTTGATCACCTTTTTTTTTGTTTTTTGCCAGTGCATCGAAGTGTTAGTTTTATTGTGGCAATTCCCAGAACACATCTGAGGTGTTCATCGCTCAGCTGGGATCTGTAGGATGTTTTGTTGGTGTTCATCACACTAAAAGTCTGTTCACACACATATGTAGAGCCAAACACCACCAGCATCCTGCGTGCCATCATTTGGATTTTTGGAAATGTGTCTGCGCTTAATGATGCATAAAACAAAAGAATTGAACTTCTCTTTTAAGACAGTGTCACAATGGAGATCAATCAGTTCCATCTGCAGCTCCCGTGGCGCTGTTTCAGGGTCTTGTGTTACTGAATCTTGGATGGCAGTTTGTCAGATAAAGGTGTTTTGCTGAGCCTGCAAGCTTGATTTTAACCGCTGAGCCGTAGCCATCAGTTCCTGCGTTGATTGGCTGTTAGCATAATCAGCATGCTTGATAGAAAAGTGACGGCTGAGGTTATATTGCTCTAAAACCGCATTGGTTGCTTAACAAATTAGGACATACAGCCTTTGACCGGACTTCAGTGAAAAAGTATTTCGTAGTCCATTCTATATTTAACACTCGGCACGCACTGTAGACTTTTCTTTTCTTTGGCCCACTCATTGTTGAAGAAGCGTTCAGAGTAGTAGCAGAGTAAAAACAGAAGAGCCAAAGTCAAGTCTATGCATCACTGTACCAACTGCGCTACCTGGTGGAACCACTGGGCATTACAGCGCAACCTGGTGGAACCACTCGGCATTACAGGACAAGGTCAAATGAATGTCGTCATGATTTTGATATGATTTGGGCGATTCTGTACAAATCTTGGCGGGCCGGACTGAACCAATCAACGGGCCGGATGTGGCCCACGGGCCGCAGTTTGCCCACCCCTGCAAGTTTAACAGCTTTGCTTCGCTGCCAGCTGGATGTCGTTAAGTAATTTTTTTGTGAAAGCTCACTTATGTTTCAGTGACAGAGACTCGCCACGCCTCGCTTTTTCCATCCACAAGTTTATGAAAATAGAAATATAGTTAAGCATAATTGTAAAACAATATATATACTAATATATAATAATTGGTACGGCTTGGCAGCTGCCAGCTGAATCTCGCCTATGCCTGCAAACGTATATTTTTATTGAAAAAGCTGATTTGTAATTTGTAATCAACTTTTCCCAGAAACATCATCCATTTATTAATGTCAGAAAGGATATCAATACATTTGGAAAAGATCTGTTCATAATTTGACAATTATAGGCAATTATTATAACGAAAATCTTGGTCCTGGTCAAAATTGTCCCGGAACGTACTATATGTGCATGGAATATAAACAGTATGTTTTTACTCACCTGACAGTGCAAGGGCGCCTTGAAGAAAAAGGCAGCACAGCAGCAGCCTCTCTGCAGACATGTTGAAGGGAAGGCAACACACTAATGTGTCTGTGTTCAAGTCAACTTTGCATGGGAGAGGCCAGATAATCAACATGATGTCACACATTTATTGCCTACAGAAATATTAGTCAATATTTCACCAAGCCGGGAAACCACGAGTTGTTGTTTAATGTAACTTCTGCATCTTGCGTGACTCACCTTGACAAGTTGCCGTTATTTCTCAAGTGTCCCAAGCATGACGTTGAACTTCGTGTCATGATTTACAACCAACATTTTTGAAACTGAAAGCTACTGTACTTCCTGGGTACTGATTAATGCAAAGGGCAACCAGTTTTACAGTATACACACTTCTGAAATATCAAATTTGCTTAAATTACCTTTCATAATGTTATTATTGCATGTTATTTGTAATAATTAGTGATAATCATTTATGTGAAGATACTGATCGTGTTATTGATTTCTCACAATAATTAGGAAACTGATAAATATCAATATGCAACTTTTATTCTATCAATCTCTTCCAGTCTTTACATTTTCATATGATCACTTCCACAACATTCCTAGAAAATCACGATGTCCCATCACTGGTTAGCTATATTTAGGACGGGCCTGCGGGCTACTCGTGGTTCTTGGGGTCTACACAGTGCCCCCCGGCACCATGTTGGTGACCCTTGATTTACTATAAATAGACTCCCAAGTTTTTCAAATCCATTCTAACGATTTAATACAGACTCAATATGCTTTTAAAAAAATCTGACTTGGTGAGTCAGTCACGCCTTTTAATCCAATATTCGCACTATTATACATTGAAATCAATTGTTTATGACAGTGATGATGAATGATTCCCAACCACTTGTTCATCTATCTATGCCAGCAAGCCAGCAACGCACTCACTGTATACGGTGAGAGACAAAACTGTGAAATGTTCTACCATTAGATGGCAGAAGGTGAATTACTCTCAATCACTGAATAGGTTATGTAAACGAGCACAACTGTTTTACTGTACTTCCATAGTAAACAGTGCTTTATCACATCACAGTACTGAAAACAAACATCAATAGGTACATACGCCACGACCCTTTCGAGATGCGTGCCTACGGCGTTTCTAAGATAGGAGGGTCAAAGTCGTCGGCGCAGGCAGTCCATGTGTATGGACGGCAAGAAACCCAAAAGACCAACCTGTACATTGTGCTGCATACGGTTTCATACAACGTTATACCATAACAAGTAAAAAAAATATATTTTTTGTCTTTTTTCCTCGCTAAATGTTCTGAATTGATAGCAAAAAAGAAAGCCTAAAAAAGGTTGAGATATGAGCAAGTTACGACTTCATTTCAATGTTCATTGCCTTTTATGGGAACGTCGACCTTCCCAACATGGCCGCCACGTGCGCACGTTGGTAGCCTGGCTGGTGCAGCGCGCTGGGGTATCTAGTTTTCATATCTACGGTACAGAATGTCGTGTTGTGTTCCAGTCAAAATCTTCTCGTTCTGAAAGCTGCGTCCATGAAATGCATACAAATATATATAAGTACAATACCCGGTTTAAATTATAGCCTACATGTACATGTCTGTTCTGAATTGTTGCAAGCACGTTTTAAATAAATGATACACACTTGAATGCTTCCAGAGAACAGCTTTCTCGTGCAGTGGAATTACAAAACACTGCGCATTTTGGTTGTCACTGAAGGCAACGCAGGCAGACGAAGGGGAAACTACTAAGCTGATTTTGTAGACCCTGAATTTTGTCTTTCAGGTGAATTATTTATGCCACTTTCCTAAATACATTATTATAAAAGTAAAACTTTACTAGTTAACAAAATATGACTTTAAGTAATAGTATCATAAGATGTGTGTTTTCTCGTGTTTCTATCCCCTGGAAAAAGACTTGAGTGTCTGTCAGTTTAGATGCGAGCGATTCATGCTTCTTCATAAGTGTTCGCGGGAATTCTATTTGACGCATGCGCGCTGACTTGAACCGACCGCGCGCGAGACACTCTAGGAAGAAGGAGTGTCGCTTGTTTGCTGCTCTTGTCACTGTCGTCCCCATTTCAAAACCAATACCAACCGACGCTCATTCGAATAAAAATGTGGAACCAGGGTGAGTCGAATACCCCGGCCGCTTTCGGGCTGTTGCTAACGGTAGCGGCGCTTGACATTTGGCTCGTTGTGACGTCGCCTCAGTTAGCCTAGCCGACTCCATCTGTTCCCTCTCTCGCGCTCATGTAAACTTACATGGCTGACACTGTGCTTCTCCTTAGGAGGATACAATGACTCGAGTATGGCTAGTGGCTACACTCAGTCTCCCGGCGGCTTTGCCTCCCCGTCCTTGTCCCAGGGAGGAGAGAAGAAAGGGGTAAGTGAATTTTGACCCGTGAATGGCTGCAAAGGGCTGGAAAACTCTCGTTGTGCTACTCTGCAAAGACAAATACAAATTCTGATTCTGAAATGTCCAATAATTTTCCATGGAACGTTAAGCTGGGAAATTTTGAACATCTTTTACTATTGAAATGAATAGAAATACAGTTCATGTTTTAATATTATTGTAAACCACTGTAAAATTATGTTCAGTTTTAGCATTATTACACCATTTAAATATAGGAACATAAAAAAAAGCAATAATTTAAGGATTAAATTAAAATGTGTTTCACATAAAAGTGATTTTTTTTTTTTTTTTTTAAACCTACCCGTTCTGATAGATAAAATGCATGTGTTGCACATAAATTAAATACAACTGAGCTGTACTTAACAAATGCACTGCATTAAAAAAAAAGTTAAAATACACCACTGTAACATTATGTACAGTTTGAACATTTCAAAGTGATTTCCTTTCACTTTATGTCGCCAGCATAGGTAGGTGAACAGACATACATAATTAGTAGCAGATTTAAAAAATCTGACCAATTAAGTGAAATTGGAGGATTTCCCACAGCACACCAGATGATCTCACACGGCACAGTGGTTGGGAATCACTGGCGTATGCTATGGATGTTGTCCTGTTAAGGGTATGCGTGTCTGTGTGTTTGTTGCAGAGGACCAGAGCCTCACAGATCATCCCCTGCACTGTATCCCAGCTGATGTCCGCCACCCAGTCGGACGAAGCCTTTAAAATTGGTGAAGTGGAAGTGGCCCAGGTGAGGTGACATGTAACATTTTTGCCTAATTTCAGCAATCAATTTCTGCTCACCCTGTCCCCCTACAATGAGGACGATCAACTTGTGTTACCATGATGACTGTTGGCGCCTGGGCGTTGCAACTAAGCGAGTAGCTACTTGGTGTCAAGCAGCTCAGAGTGAATAGTAAAAGCGAGTCCCCATAAAGACTAGGTTGAGGGTTTTTTTCACTTGCGGAGGCAGCGCTTCATCACCAAGCCGCCAAATGACACTCAGTGTGTGGATCTTCACCGAGCCTGACTGTGAAGTCATGGGCAGTTGGAGAAACTCTGTGTGGGGGAAGCATTATGTTAATTTGTTTCTAAGTAGTTATGTAAATTAATTGTGACATCACACTTCAGCAAAATTCATAAGGGCTCGCTCACACACGCACTTTTGGATGTGGACTTGAAACATTTACTTGGTTATGTAATTTCACACTTGATGCAGGCACTCAAGAGACCCAATTATTTGTAATATAAGCAATTGAGAAGTAATTTTTTCATGTCTCCTTTAAATTATTCTCTTGAAAATTGAAAAGGCTGTTTACTAATGCAGGTGACCCTGTTGGGAATCATTAGGAGTACAAACAAATCCATGACCAACATCCAGTACAAGGTGGACGACATGACGTGTGCCCCCATGGACGTGAAGCAGTGGGTCGACACTGAGGTATTAACTCCATTTGACTGGAGACAATGTATGTAAAAGCACAATGGACCTTTTTATAATCTTTGTAAACAGTAGGCTCCAAGGTACTTATAGGTGGCAGCAGTGTTGTTTTTGGCAGCCATTTTAATTTTAGTTTGTCTTTTGGACAAGCATGCTTATTCATCTTAGTCACATTTGAGTCATTTGAATATGTAATAGTTTAGTCCGGTTTTAGTCGACGAAAATGGAAAAATATTCTGACCTAGTTTTAATCATTTTTTTATAAGTAATTATTATGATCATTTAAATGTAATAACTTTAAAAGGCGTCCTATTGACTTTAAGTTTCGTCATTACAGCTTTAAATCACGTCTTGTTCCCCCCCCCCCCCCCCCCCCTCACTAAGTGACCTAATACACTGTCGTACGCCCATGATCAGAAGTCATGTTTGTTTACTAGTGCTGCAATTATAGTTTTTGCCTCCCGGAAGTACATGTGATGTCATAGTGAAAAAGTCAATAGAAGTGAAGCACTGGAACTTTTGTCTCTTGTTTCAAGGACCCCAGCGTGGACGGCTCCGTGCTACCCCCTGGCACATACGTCAAAGTATCAGGAAACATGCGCTCCTTTCAGGTGAGTGCCCATCTTCATTGGATTTGCCAAAATCAAATGTGGGGCAATTTGGTTCAACCCAAGTTTTATGGAAATATTTTTGCCTTAACAAAAAAAAAAGTTAGTATCAAGATCAAACTATACATAGACAATAAATGGACCTTACAGCACCATGGGAAAGTGCTATGATTAAAAGGTGATGATTACTGAGAAATCAACTTCATTTATATAGCTCTTTTAAAGACAACCACATCTGGAATGAAGTGCTGTACACTAAAATAAAACAAAATATATAAAATAATGAAGAGCAAACTTGAAGACACGAAAACAATGGCAGAGTGTCATGGCGAGTTGAAAGCCAAGGAATAAAAAGGGGTTTAGACGAGTTTTAAAAATCAAACCGGGCTGGCAATTAAACTCACTGTAATATAGGAAAGTGTGACATAGAAAAGTGTGCAGATAACCATAGAACCAGAAATGGACCTTACCCTGAAATAAAGAAGAGCAATGATAACGGTACACCCAGAAATTAAACTCATGGCTTCATTGGAACGGGCTTGCTGCTAAGTACAAAATGAACAATAAAGGTAATTAAATGTCAATTGCTTACACAATATAATTTTTAGTAATCAGATGCTAACCTAATTTGGATATTGCTGCAAACGTGTATTAAATTTACCATATGTAAGGGATATTTTCCACAGAAATATATATATATATATATATATATATATATATAAATGTAAATCTGAAATTATCATCATAATTGAAATAGGCTATATTGTTCTTGACCAAGGCCATCAGAAGAGGGCGGGGCGGTTGTTGGAAATCGCACTCCCCTTTTAAAAAAGAAATATCATTTTTTGACAAAATAAATTCATTATCATCTATCTATCTATCCCTCATCCATTTTCTGAGCTGCTTATCCTCATAAGAGTCCCGGAGAGTGCTGGAGCCTATCCCAGCCATCATCGGGCAGGAGATGGGGTACATCCTGAACTGGTTGCCAGCCAATCGCAGGGCACACATAAACAAGCAACCATTGGCACTCACATTTACACCTATGGGCAATTTAGAGTCTTCAGTTAACCTACCATGCATGTTTTGGGGATGTGGGAGGAAACCGGAGTGCCTGGAGAAAACCCACACAGACACGGGGAGAAAATGCAAACTCCACACAGGAGGGGCCGGGGATTGAACCCCGGTCCTCAGAACTGTGAGGCAGACGCTCTCACTAGTCGGCCGCCCTGCCGCCACCAACAATATTTGATTTAAAAAATAACAGTAAACAATGCCCAAAGAAGAAAAAGATGTACCTTATTTGGCATCAAAAGATCAAAATTATTCCAGATTGGGGAAAACATTTTGGAACGAAGAATTAATGGTGCAGTGTGTAGTGTTGAAACTGCTCGCCAGATTTGAATGTAGCCTCACTTCACTCATCCCACCGCCTCCCCCTCCCCTCTGGCCGAATCTACGACCCTCGCAGGAGTGCACGCGCATGTCACCGGCTGGCTTTAGCGTGGTCATCTTGTAGCAGCCACTTTGCCATTTTCATCACATCTTGTTCACTGGTAAGTAAAAATAAACAAATGTTGTCATATTGAATATAAGTGGCAAACTATCTCGAGACATTATCGTTAGTTATTATCACGAATGTTACATTTTATTATTAGCCCCCTTTTAGCTAGAACGAGCTTTGATAAAAGCACATTGTAGTACAGAGGCAATGTCCGGTGAATTTATATCCTTTGTTCTTCACAGCAATGAGGAGAGCACGGCTATCGGTGACCCCTGGCCGAGTACATCTCTGGGAGGTGAGCTACGCGCTGTATTATAGGCTCGTGATTTGTACACGTGCATTACACACAAGCACGTGTTAGAAACTGTAAATCACAGATGAAAGCAATTTGTCAACTACCATGATTCATGCTAAAATTGTACCAAAACTTCCAAATTGTCATTTAAAAAAAAAATAATAATAATAATAAATGTTGAGCCGTTGCAAAAGCATTTTTTATTTACCAAACCTATTTTTACAGTAACTTAGGTCAGCATACTATTGTCCTTGACTTCTGCTTTTAAAACGAGTTATCCATCAATTTGTTGTGCATGTATATAATATGATGATCCAATTAAACACTTATTTCCAGTCATAACGGCCATCTGAGGGAAAATGTTATCTACGATGTGGCCCGTGACAAATATTTAACACCCCTGAGTGTAAATGTATGTGTACAAGAATGAAAACCGAAAAAAAGATACCGTACTGTATTCATTAATTTTTGTTGATGGGTATGAGGGATTTTTATAAATGTTTAAATGGCTTTTATGTGGACGTCAGAAAGAATAGATACATTATTTTTAACAATGGAAAGCCGATTTCACAAACACAAAGTCTAATCACCATAATGTCTTGCTTTACAGGAGATGGATGACAGACTGACTTAAGATTCATCACGTGTTGTCATAAAGAAATTTCTGCGATGTGAGCCCAGCTCCATGTTTTGACGTCTGCCACAAGACATCTGGAGGAGGTCCTCCAACTCTGCAGGCCCTGATCAACAGAATGGTGTCTGCCATAACTGAAGGCACGTGACAAACCTCTTGGACACCATCTTGGACGAGAGAGTTTTAGGCAGAGCCAGACAAATGTGGAATGACATCCGGACAGCACATGACCTTCGTGACCCCGGAGAGAACAACAGACAATTCCCCCAAGGCCCCCTTTCACCAATATGTAATGTGGAAAATCCCAAAGGACATGCTCTAGGATTCAGACAATGAGGAACTGCAGTTCATATTTTCCACCTATAGATGTGCATTTTATATTAATTTAGAAATATTTGTAGATCCATTTGCACCTTATTTTACAAATTTACTTCCAGGAATGTCTGCACATGTACCTCTACCATTTTGAAATTGTTATAAATAAAGAACTGAAAATGAATGGTTCCTCCTTCACAATTGCCAATCAGAATTCAATGTTACTTTTCGTATCTCCTTCCAATTCTTAAATATCAGTGCCTTATATGACGCTTGTTAATGGATTTTATATTTAAAACAAGAAATATCAAATTAAAATATTTTATTTACAAGATATGCATGGTTCAATTACGTCACTCGAAGAGGTTTGTCCTGTATTACAGCACTTGCTCGTTTCACTCCAGTCTTGATCGGGCAGTGTCCTTCAGAAATAATCTCACATTTAAGATAACTATTAAATGCATTTCAAAATAACTTTTTACAGATTTTGACACGTGTACAAGAAATCAAAATGACTACAAATAGCCGTGACGACCGACCGGATTTGGATTGTGCTGTCTCACACTCGTGACCGCAAGTCCGCTGCGTTGTTACCAAAACAAAGTACAGATTTCAGTACCCAAACCTAGCAGCAAGGCTAGCCTGCCCCCTTAAGAAGTGGGAGGCTTATCCACAAACTCTTGTAATTCCTACACCGTTTACCTGATTTGGAAGCACATCTGTTTTCATATAATTCATATCTATTGTGGTAGTGTTTGGAGCCAAAAATATGAGAGTTAGTGTCCATGTCCTATGAATGAAGAGATGGTTTATAGAGTGAACTTTATGCATGAGTTGAGCTCATTCATGTATGATTATCATCTGGTTAAAAAAAAAAGTAAAAATAATAGTAATAATTATTCCTCTACCCATATTGGATATGAATTATGAAACATGTCAGTCTATGTGCATCATACAAGACTTATTTAACAACCTGAGCTTTTATTTAGGAGAGTAATGATTAAATCTGTTTTCGCCAAACTGTGGAGCTACGGCATGTATTTGCAATTAGAGAAACGTCATGGAAAACCAACAAAAATATCATTTAAAAAGTATAATGATCTTGTCTCGATTTTGTCACAAATGTACCTAGTGTGAAATCAGGGCTTGTTTAATTGAACACAAAGTTGATTTGATAAGTTTGCAGGAAGCCATGATTTACTGTTGTATGAATGGCAACAGCAGAACTAGCAAAACTAGCAGAATTTGTGAAATGTTTTTTTTTTATAAATATGACTGATGACTGAACAACAACCATCATGAATTTCTTTATGGTTATGTTTTGTTTAATGATAATGGTTTTCTGAAATGCTTGACTGTTTAATTTTAATCCCATAAAAATTTCACCTGGTCCTTCATGTTTTCTTTAAAGACTTGAACCCATCTTACAAATTCTGCCTGGTTAATCAAACATATGAGCACAACTGTGTGTTTTCTAATTTACTAAATAAAAGTAGGGCTGTGAGTTTCAAGATAAGAGCAAGTCAATTTTAAAAAAAGGATTACGTGTTCATATAAAGTGTTTAACTTCAGAATTCTTAGGAAAAAATTTACAATACAGATAATACTTCATGTTGTGATCATATGGGTAGAAGCAAAATCATGCATTGAAAAAAATGCATTATACATGGGTAGAAGGGTTTTCCAGAATTTTGAGGTCAACTTTGGGGTTTGTATTATACATGGGTGCGCATTATACACGAGAAATTACGGTAATTGATTTTCCTGAGAGTCGACGTTTACCGGACTAAACAGAAAACTGTGACACAAAACCGACTTCCAAACCGAACCAGAGATTTTATGAACTGTTTCACCCCTTGTGTGTAGTAGCCTAAGTGTAGATGTGTTTCCGTGTGTGTCTGTGTGTGTGTGTGTGTGTGTGTGCGTGCGTGCGTGCACAGAATCACAGGTCGGTGGTGGCATTCAGCGTCAGGCCCCTGGGGGACATGAACGAGATCACGTCGCACATGCTGGAGGTGGTGCAGGCGCACATGGCGCTCGGCAAGCCTCAGACCTCGGTGAGGAAACTACCAACAAAAAGCCCACATAATGCTCAAGGCTGATTACAGATTTGCTGGACAATTTAACCATTAACATGAAAAAAAGAAAAATGGACCAATTGATATTTTTATTTTTCCAGTATGTGTTATGCACTTATTGCTTTGTCTGTGCCTTTAAAGTGATTGAACAAAGTTGGATCGATTGGATTGGAATTTTAAGTTAAACGAGGTCTCTAAACGATTATCAAAATAGTAGTCGGTTAAATCGATAATCGATTAATTGTTGCACGTCTAGTATTTTTTATTGGTTTTGTGACGGTGAGTTAAAAATGACTTGGGCAATTATGCTATCTGGCTAATGATGTCATATAATGCAGGGTTTGGCGCAACGCTGTTACAGATACTCGAAAACCTTAAAAATATTGAGAAAATAATGCAAAACAAATCATTTACAGTTAAGAAAGTTACATTTGACTTGATACTAATTTAATGTTGGTATTACTCTAATTCCACTAACAGTGTTGCAAATCAATGCTACTGTTGAGTTTTTGCTCAAGCGTACATGCTAGCTGTGTGAGCTGATATGCTAAAAAGAAGAAAGAAAACATTGACGTCTTTAGTTTGAGTAACTCACTCCATTTAGCTTGATGATGTAATTTCTGCTGAGTCATGCAGCTAACTTTTTTCTCCTAGATGGCTAAAAAGGTTTTAGTAGCTGGGTTGCATGTTTGTTGAAAGACAACTTCAGAGCATTAATTACTACAATTTAAAGTATGACTGATTAAAAAAAAAGTGTTAACTAATATGGAAGACAAATCAGCAAAATGGTACAAAAAAAGCGGATTTGATACTTATTTTATCTGCCATTTTTGATATCTAAGTTGGTCATGAATAAATAGATCACTGATGAAGAGGGACATGAGAAAAACTTTTTGGGGGGCTGCTCAAACGCTATTTAGTATTTTAAATACTATTTAGGAATCACTGCACCTAGTTACATTTTGTCTCAGGACAACTATAATTCACACAAGTATGTTGCCGTATTTTGCTCATGGATTCCAGTGGAATGGATTCCAGTTTACGAACGAGGTTTTGTGTATGGAACAGAATTTTCCCACAAGAAATAATGTCAACAAGAATAATTGTTGTTGGCTGTTTTAGTGAAAGTTTCTACACTTTGAACACAATATCACGCTATACCGTACTGTATTTCAAACATGACAATGGGTGATCGAGCAAAGATCTCTATTGACCAAGTTAACAAGTGGAACTGTCCTCCTCATTCAAATGCAGCTTCCCTGCTGAGCCACACAAACAGTGTCATGAGTCCGTGTGGGCGTTCAAAGCAAGTCGGAAATCACAAAACCCCTCAACTTGAACAAACGGGTTACCACAGTTATGAAAAATAAACAATGATCTCCACTTTACCTTGACTTCTTGGCTTGCAGTGTCATCTTTCTTGACAACATGTCAGCATGCAAGTGCCTCACCTTCTTGCAAATAGTCGAGGAAATGCTATCACTCGCTGCTGTAGCTGTTTCTCATTTAGCCAAACAAGGAACAGCTTTTCAACTTGGTCCAGAAGTTTCTCTCGGTCCTTTCGAAGATACTTCACTCCCTTGGCCATGTCAGCAGCAACAAAAATGTCCTTTTTTATTTCCACAACAGTGGAATTTGTGGACTTCCATACTGTACTGTACTTGGGAGCAGGTCGCGACGCTGGAGCGGCTGAGCGCGATCCACCTGCACACAGTGGGCGCACCGCCGGGCGCAAAAGGCATGAATGAAACGTTCGCCCACTGCGACAGGGTTCGCCCATCGGGCAATATTTTTGTATGGTCTGTAGTTCATAAATGGAATAGTTCGAACATTTGGGCGTTTGTAAATCGGGGTTCCACTGTATTTGAAATTTTATGGAACGACAAAAAATACCCTCCTATTCTTTATTGACCCAAAAATGTAGGGCTGTGTGAGAAATAGATTAATCGAGTTTTTGGGTCAACCTGACACCCCCCACCGCCTTATCTCATACCCAAAAAATCAAAAAGTTTGTATTTCTTAGTGGCTTCAGTACTTGAAAAAAATGCTATATTATCATCTGCAAATGTTTTATTTAAATGCACCTGTATTACGGATTCCATATAAACGGACATTTTTCTAAGAGCAAGCCCTTTTATTTTCACTGTATGTAAAGAAAAATACAACTATTTCTTTGGAAGTTTATACAGTTAATGCTGGTGAACAACAGTTTAAAAGCCTGTGTTTGGTTTCAGGATAAAGCAAATGCCAAAAAGTTGGGAAAAATCCGAAATGGAAAACTTCTTGAATATGCCATTTGCTTTTCTGGGAAAATCGATTATCATTGGAAACCAGGTTTTTGTTTAAAATAAAACAAAAAACAGGAGATTGAATTTTAACGCCATTTCACCCAGCCCTACTAAAATGCTAACGTTGGCGCATGTTGTCTTCAGGTCCAGGCAAGCCTGGGAATGAGTAGCTACGCGCCGTCCATGTCGCGGCCTGCGGCTGCCGGCGTCACGGACACGGGCTACATGGGCGCACGCAACATGGCCAACAACGGCTTAAGCAGCAATCAGAACCAGGTAGGACCGCTTACGTGCAATGACCTCACCCAAACGTGACCCCGTGTAACGCATTCTACTTTCATTGGGTACGTCAAGGTGCTGAGTCTGATCAAAGGCTGTCCGGATCCACAAGGCATCGGTCTTCAGGAGCTGAAGACGAGACTGTCCGGCCTTAGTATGATGGCCATCAAGTAAGCACACATTTACACTGACATTGGATTTTAAAACACACATTGAGCATAAATGTAAGTTTTTTTCCCCTCCAAATTTAAAACTGTATTGCCACAAAAAGTATTTACTCAACTACATATTTTCTTACATTTTATATAGGCTTTACAGGATCAGGATTTTTGGGGCCAATCGCCGATCAGCGAGTTGAAAAAAACGATAACCGATCTGATCACAAGATGGAGCAATGTGTCTATTTAAATGACTGTATTATACAGACCCTTTCGAAAAAATTTGAATATCATGAAAAATGTTATTTATTTCCATATTTCCATTCAAAAAGTTAAACTTTCATAGATTATAGATTCAGGGCCCACAATTTAAACAATTTCAAATATTTATTTGTTTATTTTTTTTTTTACATAATTTGGGCTTCTAGCTCATGAAACCCACAAAATCAGGAATTCAAAAAAATTAGAATATTTTGAAGAAGTCAGCCCAAATTTTGCAGGCCATACATGTTTTAAACTTAGTGTCACACACTAATCCTCTACTTAACTCAAAGCACCTGCATAGGTTTCCCCAGGTGTCATTAAATTGCTTCAGTTTGGTTCAATTGTCTCAGTTGAGTTCAATATGCGGAAGACTGCAGACTTGACAACTGGCCAGAAGACCATCATTGACACCCTCCATAGGACGGGGAAGCCACGAAAGTTCATACCTAAGGAAGCTGGCTGTTCACAGAGTGCTGTGTCCAAGCATATCAATGGAAGGACAAAGTGTGGCTTGGAGAAGTTGCAACAGCAAAAGAGACGACCGTGGGTTTGAGCGGATTATCAAACAGAGAAGATTACAAAATCTAGCAGAGATCCAGAAAGAGTGGAATGAGGCAGGAGTCACAGCTTCAAAGACCACCACATTCAGACGCATCCGGGAGATGGGCTACAACTGTCGGGTTCCTCGGGTCAAGCCACTTCTGAATCTGAGTCAACATAGGATGAGTCTCAACTGGGCCAATGAGAAGAAGGACTGTGGCCAGTGGTCCAAGGTCCTCTTTTACCGTGAAAGTAAAGTGGGCCTTTCATTCGGGAATCAAGGTCCAAGGGTTTGGAAGAAGACGGGTGAAGAACAGAACCCAAGCTGCTTGAAGTCAAGTGTGAAATATCCACAGTCAGTCATGATTGTGGGTGCAATGTCCAGTGCAGGTGTTGGTAAACTAAGCTTTCTTAAATCCAAGGTCACTGCAACGGTCTGCCATAATATTTTTGAGGACTTCATGATTCCTTCTGCTGAGGATCTGTAAGGAGATGCAGATTTAATCTTCCAGCAGGACCTGGCCCCTGCCCATACCGCCAGAAGCACCAAAATCTGGTTTGATGCCCATGCCATCACAGTGCTTAACTGGCCAGCCAACTCGCCGGATCTAAACCCCATTGAGAATCGATGGGGTATTATCAAGAGGAAAATGAGGGGCATTAGACCCAAAAACAAAGAGGAACTGACAGCAAGCATCAAGGAAATCTGGGCTTCCATAAGTCCCAGGCAGTGCCACAGGCTGATTGCCTCAATGCCACGGCGCAGTGAGGCAGTGATTAAAGCAAAGGGATTCCCAACCAAGTATTGAAGATTAACATGTCATTTTAAAAGTACCATATTTTGATTGATTTAATGTGACCCTAATTTCTTTTTTTTTTCTTTTTCCCTCTCTCTACAAAAAATGTGAAGTAAATGGGGATTTCTTCACAGTATTTTAATTTTTTGAATTCCTGATTTTGTGGGTTTTATGAGCTGGAAGCCCAAATTTTGTTCTTATAATACCAACGGCGCGATCCATTGTTGTTATCGTCATGATAAAGAGTGTATCCGATCGTGTTTGAGTTGACAAGATAAAGCCCAGTGATCGTAAAAGATGGGATGCAGTGGTATCGGAATACAAGGTTTTATTGCAGTAGTCTGAAATAGTGCAATCGTGAAAGACCAAATATGTCTTGTCATCTGACCCGGGCATTGCATGTTGTCTATCTCAGATGTGTTGGGTCCCACACCGCCGACGTTTATAAAAAAAAAATAAAAAAAATAAATTAAATAAAAAAACTTTATTGGCGGTCAGATATTTACAGTACTACATCAAAAGACACGCGACAAGGCTAAAAATAAACTAGCTTTTGGATTCATATATACTGTACACTGCGACGTGAAGTAAATGTCTTTGCGGAGACGATCAATGACGTCATTGATCGGATCGGCGAATTATGACATTAAAACCAATCAGGCGATCGCCATAAAATGCTAATTATCGTCCGATTCTGTTCAAGCCGATCAGATCGGTGTAAAGTCTAATTTTATACATTATTAACAGGTCCGTGATGGACAGAACAAGCCCCAGCATCTACTGCACAGCACCATTTCTAGGCAGAGGGAGCATCTTAAGTAATTTTGTATTTCTACAGTATATTAACAGTTTAAACTATAAACTTAGCGCAGGCTATGAACCCCAAACACTTCAGTATAATTTCAAATTCATGTTATAACATTACCCATTCATGGAAAACATCTACCGGAAGTGAATGTGTACACGCACCGAAGACTCTCGTAACTTCCATTCACAACCCGTGTGGAATTAGGCTCTTCCCCGACATTGAAAGTTTGAGATACAGTCTATCACTTCAACATACATACAATAACAACAATGACTCGGTACAGCTTTACTATTTAGACAGGGCTCCAGCGGCATCTTTTGACATCTTAGGTTCCACGTCTAAGAAAATTACAATGTCTACGTGGAAAAAAGTATTAGAATAATAAAATTTTAAAACAAGCATATCACATTTTTAAAAAAGAGTACGTTTAGTGTTTGTGCGTTTGCATGGAGGGCAGGAGTTGCATCATTTTTATGCTTGATGTACTTCCCTTGAAGCGTGACCACCTCGAGCTGATTATTATTTTATCTTTTTTGTACACAAATTTTAAGTGAATAACTATCTGTGTTTTACTTCCCTAAAGTTTCTCCGAAAGGCGCTGCAGGTCAGACACGAGTGAAAGATGATGTGATAATGGTTAAACTAGGGTTCTACATTTTCTGAGAATTTTTAAAGTTGGAAACTTTTCATGGAAATTAATAGTAATAAACCAAGAATTTACAGAATTGAAGCTTAGCTCTTCAAATTGCCAGATTAATGCAAGGACAGGGGTACAGTGCTGACATAGGAGCATAATCTACCAGTTTTTGCAGTTACAAGATGTTGGTTGGTCAATTGTTCATTTTGTTTTTTTGCTTTATGTTGCAAGCCAAAATTTGAGCATTATGAGCAAAACCTTTGGATAGTCCACCTCTAGAGTAAAGTGGAAAAAAATGAGTGTACAGCCCTCACATGTGGGCTATGTATCTATTTTGCATGGATGTCTGTTTATGACAAAAACTAAATGTCTATACAGCTATTTATGCTTGAATGTGACACCTTTCCATTAAATTACCCTCAATTCCCAGTTAATTTTCATGGAATATTTCCAAAATTTCCCAGCCGAATTCCCCAAAGACATTTAACGGATGTTTTCCGCCCTTTTGCAACCCAATGTTTAACTTGACGTTCCAAAAATGCTTTTTTAAAAAAAAAATATATATATATATATATATATATATATTTTTTTTTTTAATTATTTTCTTTTTGTCATCATACAGACAAGCAGTAGAATTCCTGAGCAACGAGGGTCACATCTTCTCCACAATCGACGAAGACCACTTCAGGTCAACGGATTGTGACATGTAGTACTCATCATCTTTGTCCAAATGGATGATGCCGAAGGCGCTCATTTGTAAATGTAAAACTTCTTTTTCGTTTGTTTGTTTGTAAAAGAAACAAGTTCTTTGTCACCTCAAATAAAATACTATTGTCAGCCTCTGACTCTGGTCTTATTTATAATACACAAACCAAGGGTTCTTAAAAATGAGATGGCTATTTTGACAATTCTTTATTTTCTGTAAATATATGCTCTAAATGACACTATTTGGTGTTTTGGGATTATGAAGGTCAGGGTACCGCTGTACTGTTTTGCACAAAAAGCCCCATCTAGCCTAGTAGAATGTGACTTTTTTCGGGGCTTTCTTCAGCGACACTGCCAACACGTCCTCCACTTTCTCGTAGCCGTCGTAGCTGTCCTCGGATGAGTTCTCACAATCTGGCCCGGAGAAGAAAAAAGCGATAGAATGACTGATAGCCACCCAATCACAGGGCACAAACACAAACAAACAGGCATTTACACCTGTGGACAGTTAATTTAGAGCAAGCGCGCCCAAACTTTTTCTTTCAAGGGTTGAATACACAAAATGGAAGGAATGCAATAGACATATTGACATTCTTCAACTTTAATTTATTAAATATGCTAAAACCAATCCAGCAAGAAATCAAATATTGTTTCTTTTGGAAAACTGCTACATATTTTGGGTTGACTCAGACAGCTTTTGCACTCATGGTGGTGATCGATGGAGGGGGACCCAGCTCGTTCGACGTCTGCCTGACTCCCGGCGGCCCCAAACACAGAGCAGCACTTAACTGGTGATAAACAGACACACACGCAACCAACATTGCTGTTTCTTTGTGTTATTTTTTCTGCAATGAAGTCGCGCTTGCCAATGATAACACTGCTTCGCTTAAGTTAGTTATTTCATTTCCAGTCACCACCAGACATTCATATACACACTTAAGAAGTTAATGTATGCAACTGTGAAGTATAATTGATAGATCCCTTTGAATTAGAAAAAATGTCCTCCCCCACTCCAAAACCAGTCCAAATTGACAGAATTAGCATTATATTTGGATCTCTCAGCGCTGTTGTTTGTTCTTTCTTTTTTTTTGTCATGACAACAAAAGACGAGGGATAACAAAGATAAGTTGAAAATTGAAAATACCTGAAATATAGAATTATTACTCATCTATTCCCTGTGTAGATGATAGGTCTGGGACCTAAGGTGATTGAGGAATCATGCGAAATGTAAGATGATTTGTAATTTTTCAAGGTTTCGAGAAATGATTCACTGGTGGATATTTGGTCTGGGAAAAAATTTAAAATGCGTATTTTTAATTGATGATTGGAAATTTGAAATGAACAAAGGCTTATTATTATTTGGTGCTGGATAAATAAAAATTCTGGTTAAACTCATGGTTAATTCCACTGATATAAATAAATTAACAAATGCGAAACGCAAAATGTTAACTACCTACTGTTAGGGGTGAGATTATCGGTTTTGTGAAAATGCGCAATTCACAACACTGAGTTCAAAACCACGATTTGTTTGCACTCTCAGTGTTAACAGTTTTGTTTGAAGCAATGCTTGTTTCATCCATCCATCCATTTTCTTTACTGCTTCTCCTCACAAGGGTCGCGGGCGTGCTGGAGCCTACCCCAGCTATCTTCGGGCGGGAAGCGGGGTACACCCTGAACCGGTGGCCGTCCAATCGCAGGGCACATAGAAACAAACATTCCAATGCTGTCAAATGATCAAAGCAAATGTATTTATATAGCACCTTTCATAAATAAAAAATGTAACACCAAGTGATTTACAGCAATTCAAATGACGAAAAAGCTTTAAAGGTATTTGAGACTGAAGACAAGACTATCTGTCTGACAAGACACGTGTTCAACTTATTCCCAAAAAGGACTTGGTGTGAGCTGATTGTGCGGTCTTCTGATTACTGATGTGTTGGTGTGTGTATGTTTACGTCTGTGTGTGGTGTTTGAGAGACGAATGCTGGAATGCTGTGTGCGTGTTACTACTTAAGCAATGCGTTGTGAGCTGTTGCTGCAGGGGAAAATAAGTTGCAGAATGTAGTTTTTTTTGGGGGGGGGGAATTGGTAATTAACTAGTGTAAGGCTGTGATATTGTAGTTTTAAGAGTTTTGTTTTCATGAAGTAGTGAGAATGAGGCCAAGAGACCTGAATGGGAAAAGCCTACTGAAACAAAATAGATTCCGTTGGGGGCGGGGGGAGAGAAAAGGAGGCTGCTCAAAATCTTAGAATAGTGCAACTCAACGTTCAGACAAAATAATATTTTAGCAGTGTGCAAGTAAAATATAGTACAATTTTAACAAATTCAACATCAAACAGATATTCAATCTTTAAAAGGATTTTTATATGCTCCAACCTGCATGACTGCGCAGCTGTTTTTTTGTTGTTGTGTTGTCTGTGTGTTTATTAACTTGTAATGTTTTTGTTCACTTATGTTAAGCAATATTTATTCAGTGGCTTAAAACAATGTATGCGAGGCAAGCCACACCCACGGGGGTTCAAAGTGTACAGTCGGTATGAACTGGAATCCCTGGCATTCTCTGTGACGTGGATGTGTACCAAGGTGCCAAGATTCGACGTTGGGACAAAACCACAAAGGTGTGGATATGTCGGACTCATTTGGAGCCAAGTACAAGTTCCCCATGATATCCCACCGCTGGTATGCCTACATTTTCTGGCACACCATCATCCTTGTTGTGATCAACGCCTGGCTCCTATACAGAGGTGGGTAGTAACGCGCTACGTTTACTCAAGTACAATTTCCATAAACTGTACTTGTCAGAGTACTTTAAATGCACTGTAATTTTTACATTTACTTGAGTATTTATGTGCAGAAGGATCGATGCTTTTACTCCATTACAATGATCGACATGCCGTTCGCTACTTTTATTTATCCATTCATGCATGTGCGCGTCTATTTTTTAGACTCCATCTTCGACGTCCGCATAGGGCGCCCGTTGCGCCAATCAAACGTGAACACTGTCATTTGACTCCAATTCACCAATCAGACGACACAAGGCAGTCACATGACCGCGCACGTGGCCTTCGCGAGCCAATAAAAATGACTCATTTTTGAAAAAGAAAAAAAAAACAGCCGGGCGAGTATGTTTACGGACCAAAAAACAACAGCTTTGTCATGCAGCTCTTCAATTGTGACTGCCCAATCTTATATATTTCAGCCCACTTCTAACTTGAGAAAACACCTTGCGGTAAGTTGCAGATGTTTTTCTTGTTCTTTTGGCAGTGGATGTGGCAAAATTAGCACACACAATCACTAAGTCTGGTCAGCAAACAGCTTCTTCATGAAGTCATTTAAGTGAATAAAGCAAATCATGTTTGTGTAGAGCCCAATGCATGTATTGTTGGTTTTTGGGCAGTTAAAAATTGAAATGGTGGCAGGTGTGTCGACTCCCATATATATATATATATATATATATGGGAGTCCCAATATATGGGAGAGTATATATATATATATATATATATATATATATATATATATATACATATATAAAATTTGATATTCATGCTCTGATTTAAAAAAAAAATAAGTCGGAAGTTACTCACAAATTACCTGAGTAGTTTTTTCATTGAGTACTTTCTTACTCAAGTAAATATTTGGATGACTACTTTTTACTTTTACTTGAGTCATATTATTCTAAAGTAAGAGCACTCTTACTTGCATACTATATTTGGCGACTCTACCCACCTCTGCTCTTATACAAGAGGGATTGCAAAGCTCTCCATATTTCAAAGAAGGAGATATTGAAGAGGCGATAGTTTCAGGCACAGCAAGCATCATCTCTCATCTCATCCTGATGAAAACAAAGCTGGCTCAACACACCAAAGAAAGGGCGACCATCTTGACGAAATAGGAGCCCAGAAATGCAGACGGAAATCAAGGGGCCCCCTGAGTGCTTCGAAGAGACCAGCGGGTGATGGAAGTCCATCACATGAGGTCCCTGCCAAAAGATCATCTGCACACCCCCCACTGGATGTACGCAAAGACCTCATTGCCCGTTTCCCAGTAAAGATAAACAGCAGGCGCTGCAGGACACTGCAACGCAGGATCTACCAACACCCTTTGCAGCAAGTGTACTGGACGTCTTTGCTTTGCAGAGGAAAAGAACTGTTTCTGCGACTATCACTGCAAATAAACTATTTGTTCAAACACTGAGTATAAATACAGAAATTCTGCTCCCAGCATGGCCCGGCGTTGCAATATGTTCCGAAAACAACCATTTTAAAAACCCTTTAATTTTTGCTTCATAGGTCCCCTACAAAATCTGACAAGGGATTTTTTAAAATATTTTTGTTGCTATATTTGGGTTTCACAGGGTTAAGTTTAGCTGTTTAAATTTTAAGCACGGTGTAAATGTCATGAACGGCAATAATGCAATATATGAATAGATTAGTTTGAGTTGACTAGAATGGAGTGGTGAGGTTGGTTCCCGTGTTTGGGGCTCACCTTTAATGTTGGTCCCCACTCTCACGTCGGTGTTAGGCCTGGCTGTCTCTGCTGAGCCCTGAGGCGTTGCCGACTTGCGGGGTGCAAATGGCGGCGGTTGATGGCTCATGGTTGCCTGGGAGGAAAGAGGAAGTCAGCTGCTTGTGGGTTTTTAATGCATGACTGCTTTACTGCGGTGATATGTGGAAGTCGCGTTCGTCCGATGGCAGATGTTCTCACGCTCAGAGATCGCATGTTGTGTCTGGAAAGTACTCGCAGCGCTTCACTTTGTCCACATTTTGTAAAATTTTCAGTAAAGTTGTAGCTGCAACTTGACTGAAAGTTGGCCGGTTATAACAGTGAAACAGAATACAGTGAACCCCGATTCATCGTGAGATACGCTCCAGACCCTCTTGCAATAGCGGAAAATCTGCATTATACAGAGACCATGAAAAATAATAATAATAACAGAAGTTTTTAAACAATGTTCAGAGAAAAGTGTAATTTAAAAAAAATGTTTTACGCCTCTCGTTTTTGGATAAAACCAGACAATGTGATGTCCTATTTGACCTTAGACAAAATATATATATATATATATATATATATATTGTTATGCTGTTTTATTCTCTTTCACTCATCTAACAGGTGCAGTATTCTTTGGGAACCTGTGCAAATGTGATGGAAACACAGCGAGTTTTCGGGACTGTTTCAAGCAATACATTTAGTATTTTGTATTTATTTTATGCTTGAAATTTGTTATGTGTGTCCAAATAGATTTAAAATGACCTTAAAAAAGTGTGTTTTAATAAATTTAAATGTGTTCACCTTTACATACTGTTCAGGTCAAATTTGACTTGTTTTGCCATTTGACAGCAACAAAAAAGTCCCTAAATGTCTTTCACCCTAAAATTTGACGACTTTTCCTAAAGTGACCCAAATTACACAAAAATTAAAATATTTAAAAATATCATTCCTTTGTACAAGTGCTACAATGTTTGTGTTTGTGCGTGTTTCAGGTCAAATTTGAACTGATGTTGACTAAAATGGAGTTTAGATTTAACAGTGTGTTAAATGAAGATAAGTCCTGTGTTCTTCCGTCACAGTCTGGTTTGGTGCTGCTACAAAAAAGGACAAACTCCGACTGCAACGGACAATCAAAACTGCTGAAAGGATTGTCGGGACCCCCCTAACCCACCCTTGAGGACTTGCACGCTGCCAGAACTAAGACATGAGTGTGCAAAATCCTCTCGGACCCTCCACACCAGATCTTCCAGCTCCTTCCCTCAGGTAGGCGCTACCAATCAATGCAAACTAGAACTAGCAGACATTCCAACAGCTTCTTCCCTCTTGCAATCAATTTCTTAAACAGCTAATTTGCAATTCCATTGGAACATGCTGCCAATTTTGTCTTGAGACTGTTGTCACATCTCTGTTGAGCCAATTATATTCGTACACTCACTGTAGTAGGCTCGCCACGCTGCACTATTTGCATATCTGTTGTTGACCAATACTGGCCACTCATGCCAGAATAGCATCTCCACCACTTGCACACTGATTAAGGAGTATCTGCAACATTTGCACAACCAACATTGTCCCAGATTATCGCGCTACTCGTCACTTTAAACTGTATACACTCCTTGAAGTCTCGGCGCCCTTTGCACAATGGTCATTGCACCGGACTATTGCGAGATTAGTCATTCGAACTGCTCTAAGTGCATCTTTTTGCAAAATTGTCCAAAAAAATAATAAAAATAATAATAAGTAAAATTGTACCGGCATTACCAGATAATTTGTAACCCTTTATTGCTCAGTGACTGTTTTTCTCAATGTCTCCAAAGTGTTCTCTGTCAATTGACTGTCTGTTGTCGTACTAGAGCGGCTCCAACTTCCGGAGACAAATTCCTTCTGTGTGTTTTGGACATACTTGGCAAATAAAGATGATTCTGAAATGGCGGGAATCGTGAAACTGTGCATGCCAATAATGTGTGAAGTGAATATACAAAATTGTGGCAAAAAATGTTTTTTCTTTTCATTTTATTTTTCATTACTGTATTTTAAAAAAAATAATAAAGTAAGTAAAGTATTTTACTGCTATTTTTTTTCATTCAAAAAACATTACAAATATTTGTGTTGTTTTTTGGGGGAGGCTGGAATGGATTAATGGCATTTCCATTCATTTAGATGGGGAAAGATGATTTGAGTTTTGAGTGATGAGCGTGGTCACTGAATGAATTAAACTCATAAGGCACCACTAAAACATTGTGCGTGCTCTATCAATGTAATCAATGTATTTGCATATACTCTTGCCAGACTGCACAAAATTAACTGCAAAGCAATCTTGAGCTTTGGCAGACGCAATCATGGGTGCACCCAGTTGGTAGTGTAGCGTTCACATCTGTTTGCATGAGCAATTCAAGTTTGTCTTCAGTAAATCAGGCCTTACGCGTGCTTTGAAAATGAACAGTATTGTGAGGTTCGACTAGAGGAAATAAAACGTTTGAGAACCCCTGACAGAAAATGTGAAAAAAGTGAAGTGCTGTGAACATTACAGATGCACTGTAAATGCCACTTACAGTAGCTGGCAACGGTGAGGAGCTTCTTCTACTTCTGAACGTCATGTTATCAAAGTCTTTGGTCAGGAGGCTTTTGTTTGTTTTCGGCGCCGAGAGGCTCCATTTTGGGGGTCTGGGAGGAGGGATCACAAGAGGAAAGGTCTCTTTTAGAAATTGGTGCAAGAACCTGTCCGTCACCTCTGTAACGCGGTCAACAGTGCACTTCGGTGCCTGGTTTTGGGGCCACGGGAGAGGCTGCTGGGTGCAGTACACGGTCATGCAGATCCTCTGGGCCGGAATCTCAAAGCAGCGGTTCGGCGTGTGCAGGAAGCTGGCTTGGATGGTGGGCTCCGGAATTCCCCCTTCTATTCGGAGAGCTGGGAACTCGACAAGAGGGTCGCTCTCCAGCTCGGGGTCTCGGCTCACCGCTTTCACATCCA
This sequence comes from Phycodurus eques, assembly GCF_024500275.1. Taxonomy (NCBI): domain Eukaryota; kingdom Metazoa; phylum Chordata; class Actinopteri; order Syngnathiformes; family Syngnathidae; genus Phycodurus; species Phycodurus eques. The sequence continues at coordinate 14,605,700 of NC_084528.1, read as the reverse complement.
GAAGCACTTTCTCACCCAGCTCCTCCAGCGTGTACTTCTTGGTGTCAGTCAGCAGTTCCACAAAGTGGCCTTGCATGTACAAAGGCAGATAAATGTGGTCCTCCTGTTTGCCTTCCTCATCCACATCTCCTTCTTCGTCCACGTCTCCAAGGCGGTGGCAAACGACTGCATCCACTTGGCTGCACGGGAGTTGGACTTTTTGGCATCCGACGACTTCCAGTCGCTCACCGACGCTGAGCCAGGGAAGGCCTTCCTCCTCCACTTCCTCGCAGTCCCTCGTGGCGCACACCCTCAATCCCGGAGTTTGGGTGGAGGCCACGTAGAGTTCGTACGCAGAGTCGAACCCCCGGGGACGCCTGCGGAAGCGGCCCGCGTACTGCTTGGATACCAGGAAGTACTGCAGCGCCTTGTGGCTCTTCAAGCTGGACATCACAGTCATGTGCGAGGTTGCCTTTTGGTGGAAAATCAACCGGGTTCCCTTCTGTAGCTGCGGGAGCCAACTGCACTTGAACATAGAGTGCGTCTCAGGACCCTCCAGGACTTCCACCACCATGGGGAATGTTTGATCTGGCTGGGAGTGGACCTCCAGTAGGCTGAGTGCGGTCACAAAGTTGATGTCCTCGCATGCGTCGGTGATGTCCACCACATCCACCGCCAAGCTGGACGGGAAGCACAAAACGTTCTTTCTCACTGCCAAAATGAGAGAGAAGACATGTTTGGATCATCTCATGAAGGGTTTCACTTCAAGACCCGAATTAGAAACCTTAAAAGAGTTTGGGAAAGTGCTCTTACTGCTCATGACGCCGCAGATCTGGTAGATGGGGCTGAGGACGAGCGTGCGTTTGCACATGGCGTCGTCGTCAAAGTGGAAGCGTTGACTGCGTAGGTGCGGCGATGTTACAATCTCCTTGGGGGTGAAGCGCTCCTCGCCCTCGTGCACGTAGAACTCACCGCGCGTCCCCAGCGCCACGTCCACCTCGTCAGACGCCTGGCCTGGGCCGAGGTGGATGCGGCAGCGGCACCGCTCCTCCTTTTCTGCCACGGATAGCAAGGTCAGGACGGCTCCAGCCCCCAGCGTGATGTCGGCCAACGTCACCTTGGAGCGGCTGGTGAAGGTGACGGGGAGGCTGGACTCTAAGCCCACAGGCCTCAGCCTGACTAGTTCCTCCACTGTGCTGTACAGAGTCTCCTCTGGGATCACCTTCAACAAGCCTGAAAAACCAGTCAACCTTTATGAAATGTACAGGCAATTTTTTTACTGCGTGAATGTGGAAGAGCATTGATATATGTTCGCATACAAACTGCTCATGTAAGCATTTTGTCAATTCTCCCTTGAAATAATATTTGACGACAGTGCATGGCTACTTAATCTGCTGTCTTGTTATATGTTATCATACCAACAGCTAGCATGTTAGCATTTGATCAATTGTCATTTGAAATAGTACTCAAGTACAGAGATAGGATGTGAACCTTTTTACTTGAAATAGTATTGGACTCCAGGGCATGACTACTCAAGTTGCTTTCTTGCTATACATTATGTTAACTTCCTATCTGCTAGCATGATAGCATTTGATAAATTTAGTCATCCATTCATCTACCGTTCCGCTTATCCTCGTCGCGGGCGTGCTGGAGCCTATCCCAGCTATCTTCGGGCGAGAGGCAGGGTACACCCTGAACTGGTCGCCAGCCAATCGGAGGGCACATAGAAACAAACAACAATTCACACTCACATTCACCCTGCCGCCCATTTGATAAATTATCATTAAAAATAGTAATAGTAATGCATAAACAATTTGTGTTTTAAAAGCTGAATTCTTTTTTTTTTTTTTAAGTATGCAACATCAATCTAAATGTACAACCCCAATTCCAATGAAGTTGGGACGTTGTGTTAAACATAAATAAAAACAGAATACAATGATTTCCAAATTATGCTCAACCTATATTTAATTGAATACACTACAAAGACAAGATATTTAATGTTTAAACTGATAAACTTAATTGTTTTTAGCAAATAATCCTTAACTTAGAATTTTATGGCTGCAACACGTTCCAAAAAAGACATGACCCTGTCCCAGCTTTTTTGGAACGTGTTGCAGCTATAAAATTCTTGTTTAACACAACGTCCCAACTTCATTGGAATTGGGGTTCTATAAATGAACATTAAAAATGTACATTTATTCCAACCATCCATCCATCCATTTTCTTCCGCTTATCCGAGGTCGGGTAGCGGGGGCAGTAGCTTTAGCAGGGAGGCCCAGACTTCCCTTTCCTCAGGCACTTCATCCAGCATCTTTCGAGGGGATCCCGAGGCGTTCCCCGGCCAGCCAAGAGACGTAAGTCTCTCCAGCGTGTCCTGGGTCGTCCCCGGGGTCTCCTCCCGGTGGGACGCGCCCGGAACACCTCACTGGGGAGTCGTTCATAAAAGTCAATTTAAAGTTTGGAGTGGCTGTGGTTCAGTTGGTTTTAGCAGGTCTGATTGTCTGCTGTTTAAGTGAACTTGGGCATGACACTGAACCCTAAATTGTCTCCAGGTCAGCATTGTACATGAAAAACTGTTCTCATTTGCCTTTCCTGGTTAAACAAAGGAACTTATTATAAAAGACCACACTTTAAGCCTTTTTTTAAAATCATATTGTCAGTACAGCACCTGCGTAGTTGATGGGTAACTCAAATGTTTCGTGATTGCTGACGTCCTCACAGAAGATGGACGAGAGTTTGATTCCAGTGATCTTGATGATGTCCCCGGTGGAGAAGCACACCTCATTCCCAGAAATCTCATAGACGGACCCTTGGAATAAAAAAAAAAATTAAAAAAAGAGGAAAGGAGCAGCCACGAGGAGACTTCAAGCCGGCATTTCATCACAAACAGCAATATACCTTGGAAGTAGACCCCCGAGCAGACTTGTAGGATTTTTGGAAGACAAGCGCTGTCCAGTGATGCAATGTACTGCTGGAGAGGGAATGCCATCGTTGTGGGCCCAAGACCAGCAAATGGTTCATGCAGACTGAAGTGCATAATGCAGTTCCTTTTGGTGTCAAAACAAAACCACAAAAGTAAAGGGGGAAGTGACAGAGGCTTCTATACATTACTTGCACGTAGCATATTTGCTGCGGGACAAGAGCATATGCAAATGATTAAACCAGTGAGAAGAAAAACATTTAAACAGTATTTACAATTATTTTATTAGATTTTTAAAAAAGGCAGTATGGAAAGTGGATGGATGTTGACTATTATTATTTGGATTTTCTTTTAATGTAAAAGGAAATGGCCATTTTTGTTTTTCTGTAAATGTATCTGTATTTTATTTGACATGAAATTTTGATTTTATTTTACATGATTTATACAACCCCAATACCAATGAAGTTGGGATGTTGTGATTAACGTAAAAACAGAATACAATGATTTGCAAATCATGTTCAATCTATATTTAATTGAATACACTACAAAGACAAGATATTTAAAGTTCAAACTGATAAACGTTATTGTTTTTAGCTAATAATCATGAACTTAGAATTTTATGGCTGCAACACGTTCCAAAAAACTGGGAGAGGTGGCGAAAAAGACTGAGGAGGTTGAGGAATGCTCATCAAACACTTGTTTGGAACATCCCACAGGTGAACAGGTGAATTGGGAACAGGTGGGTGCCATGATTGGGTATAAAAGGAGCTTCCCTGAATTGCTCAGTCATTCAAAAGCAAAGATGAGGCGAGGTTCACCTCTTTGTGAACAAGTGCGTGAGAAAATAGTTGAATAGTTTTAGGACAATGTTCCTCAACATACAATTGCAAGGAATTTAGGGATTTCATCATCTACGGTCCATAATATCATCAAAAGGTTCAGAGAATCTGGAGAAATCAGTGCAGGTAAGCGGCAAGGCCGAAAAACAACATTGAATGCCCGTGACCTTCGATCCCTCGGGCGGCACTGCATCAAAAACCGACCTCAATGTGTAAAGGATATCACCACATGGGCTCAGGAGCACTTCAGAAAACCAATGTCAGTAAATATAACAAAGAGTGAAAAATTTAAGGGGGTCTGAATAGCTTCCGTACCGACTGTAATTTTGAATCGCGTCAAAACCAGTGGCCGACCGATCGGCTGCTCAAGGAGAGTTGCCAAACCACGGGCACTGCGCTATAGTTCAGTCGGGTTCGGCACCGGTGCTCGGTGTGCGCCAGCCTTAACCACCATAACCTAACCTTAACTCATCCTAAACTGCCTTAACCCCAACCCTAGTCCTAAACCTAACCATAATAAACTTCTTTGGTTTTTTTAAAATTATATTTGGGATGGACATCTCGTTACATGTGTGTAGCCTACCATTCGCGCAATGCAGGAGCCAATCATGTTGAAGCGGGGCGGGTCTTGCAGAGAAAGGGCGCGGGATTTCTAAGAATGTCTGTGAAATGGGATGTTCCCTTTTCGGGGTTTTTGTCTTTTGTAATTTGTTTCGTCTTTGGTAAAAGTGTTTTGTTTTTTGTTCATTTGTTTCCTGAAATGTAAAAAGTGTTTTGGCTTTAGTTCATTTCTTTCCTGAAATGTAAAATTGTTTTGGCTTTTGGTAATTTCTTTTCTAAAATGTAAAAGTGTTTTGGCTTTTGTCAATTTGTTCCCTAAAAGGGTGTTTCACAATTTGTTATATTGTTTTGCATTTCCAGGCCACCGTAAATACAGGCAAATTGTAATGGCAAAGTAGACTACACTGGCTATTTATGTAGCTCCTTTGGGAAAGAAACAAACAAACATTCACCATCACTTTGACTGTGCACAAGGTGCACTCAAAGACCATCAACAAAACAGGACATCTCAAACGCGGACGAAAAACCATCCATCCATCCATTTTCTGAGCCGCTTCTCCTCACTAGGGTCGCGGGCGGGGTGGAGCCTATCCCAGCTATCATCGGGCAGCAGGCGGGGTACACCCTGAACTGGTTCCCAGCCAATCGCAGGGCACATACAAACAAACAACCAGTGGCACTCACAGTCACGCCTACGGGCAATTCAGAGTCTCCAATTAATGCATGTTTTTGGGATGTGGGAGGAAACCGGAGTGCCCGGAGAAAACCCACACAGGCACGGGGAGAACATGCAAACTCCACACAGGTGGGGCCGGGGATTGAACCCAGGTCCTCAGAACTGTGAGGCTGACACTCTAACCAGCCGTCCACCGTGCCGCCGACGAAAAACCACTATACCAGATGGCGGCAAAGTAAACTTTTAATGGCTTTGGACTTGGCACAAAAACGTTGAATAGCAGAGATTTTCAGCGGGTAACGGAGGATAGGTTGCAAACAAAATTACACAAATATACAAATTCCCCAATGCTGAACTGCCAATATGTGCGGGTTCACTGAATCTTTGTTAATTTACCTATATCAGCGACGTATAGTGACAGGCACAACAATTCAATGTTCTTCCAGTAGATTGCAAAAGGTACAATTAACCTTTGTATCCATTTGTTACCATTAATAATACAGAATAATAGCTTCGTGTTCAACTAAACCGGCACAGATTTCACACTGTGTACATTTGTGAGTAAATTGAAATGAGATCGTCATTATTTCAGAATACAGTATATACTTTTTGTGACATTTTTGTTTGGTGGTATGACATATGAAATATATCTAATGCAAAATACGGTATGTGCCTTAACTCAGTAAAGGTTGGGAAACACCGGTGCAGACTGTGAAGGTGTACCGAATGAAGTGACCTCCTTTACGTAAGTGAAGCACTGTGACCCCAGGCCACACAATTACCTGCATGCATATTTCATAGATGCGTATCCATTACCGACTGCACCTGAGTGTCACATCAAAGAGAAGGAGAAGGAAGGAGGTTACAAAGAGAGAATTAAGTGAGGAGTAGAAAAGAGGTGACAAACAGCCATGATAGGGAAGAAGATGCGTTTGAAGTGAAGATCTCTCTTACGACAGACAGACAGATGGATGGATAGCCATGACAATATAAATTAAGTTAAACTAACCATACAAACTAAGTTACAATAAGTGACTCTAAGCTAAAGCAAGCGCGCTATCTGTGGAACGTCACATGAACAAACCTGGATAACAGGTTAGCAGACTTCCTTCCTGTGTATGCTGCAATAACTAGCATTAGGCCTCCATCCATCCATCCATTTTCCGTACCGCTTATCCTCACTAGGGTCGCGGGCATGCTGGAGCGGGCGTGCCCAGCTATCTCCGGGCGAGAGGCGGGGTAACACCTTCAACTGGTCGCCAGCCAATCGGAGGGCACATAGAAACAGACAACCATTCACACTCACAGTCACACCTACCATGCATGGTTTTGGTAACCCACGCAGGCACAGGGAGAACATGCAAACTCCACACAGGCGAGGCCGTATTTGAACCCGGTCCTCAGAAGTGTGAGGCAGATGTGCTAACCAATCGTCCACCGTGCCGCCTCGCATTAGGCCTGTCACAATAATTACTATATTGACTTATTGTTCGATAAACAAAATGGACATGATAGTTTTTCCGAACTCAATAAAGTCATTGTTGTGGTGAAGTTAAGTGTTTACTATGTACGCTAGCCCACGAGCTAGCGAGCTAAACAGCTTGCTCCTCCGCAGCAACATCGTTTAAAATGTCAGCGCCTTGTTCTGAGTTGTTGTGTGTGTTAGTCCCCAATTAACACACACACGGGAAAATTAAGTTTATTTAGTCTAACCTCAGTTTATTAAATTGACCACAGCAAACATATTTGATTGACAGGTGAAGGTCTCGTCTCCAGCGCCTTCCTTCAGTGGATCAACCACACAGTCCTGCAGCTCGAGGGCGGGCCTTATTTTTTCATGATTTCAGAGGCATAAAAAAAAAAACGATATTATAATTTATTGTGATAAATATATTGTCCTAAAAAATTTTATATCATGACAGGCCTAACTAGCATAAAACTATGGGTTGATGACATGATGGTCGGATGATGAACGTAACTTGCTAAAATTGTGTTGTTTTTTTATGGCTGGTGTATATGGAAAAAAGTTAAGTACATCATTAATATCATTTATTTATACAAATATGATATACTATGTATGTAAACACGAATAAAGCGTAAACATCGAATATTGTCATCTCGGTAGCTCTTTAGGACATGTTATGCAAAGTGAAGTGAATAATATCAACGAAGTAAATCTATGCTAAGATAAACCAAGGTCAAATAAACTCAAATAGGCTGAGTTACACTAAGCTAAGATTGAATATTATAAAGTAATATTTAAAAAATAAAAAAGCTAAACTAGGCTAACATATGGTAGGGCTGATTAGGTTAAGCTAAACTAAGTTAATGTAAGACATCATAAAAGCTAGCTACGCTCAAATGGGTTAAAGTAGGCTATAGGTACTGCAGTTTTAATTAAAATAAACTGAGATAAAATAAAAAAGCTAAGCTAAACTAAATTAAACAAATGTAGAGTATGTAATCATAAACTAAGAAAAGCGAAGCTAGGTTAAGGTAAAGTTAACTAAGTTCAACTAAGTTAAAATACACTCCAATAAGCTAAGTTAGACTCAGCTAAAATAGGATATAAAGTAAGCTAAAATGAGCGAAGCAAAGCTCGGCCAACATATGCTAAAGCATGTTAGGCTAAGCTATTATAAATTAATTGAAGTGAAGGTAGGTTTAGCCAGACTAAGCGAAGACAGGAAAACATCAAATTTTATAAATAAATAAATGTATAATAACAATTGATCAACAGGAACAGGAACTGCCAATCCAAATATGGACCTACAGGTCCAAACAGGAAGTGGAGTAAAGTATTCACTCCACCGGTCGTCGACACGCTCTCCAAAGCCTTCTTCGGACTTGAAGAGCGTATCCTCCTTGGTCTCACCCACCGTGGTCATACTCCTACCCCAGTATGCGCCCACGTCCTCATTGTCGCCATCTTTATCTCCCCAACAAGAGGGGTCCATAGGCCTGGTGCTACCCAAAGACCCCCCAAGTGAAGCACCAGGTAACCTTGTCAATGTTGGTTACCTCTGCCATTTCTGTAAAATAAAATAAATAAATACGGTTTTATTGTTGTAACATTAAAGCTTTTTTTTTTTTTTTTTTTTTTTTTTTAAATAAAAACAAATTTAAATAAATAACAACATGAACATTTATTTTTTTCTGGAAAAACTACATGATTATCGTACTACTACTCCTTTTTTTCCCCTACTAATCTTATAATATTGTGGCTTTTATCTTTGAGTATTCTTGGAATATTACAGTGAACCCCTGCATATTTGTGGTTTGGCATTTGCTGATTCATCTATTTGGGGACTCCTATCCCCCATTATACCTGGAAACCCCTGCTTATTTGCAGTATTTTTTCACGATCCCTAGCTTAAATTTTGTAAAAAAAAAAAAATATATATATATATATATATTATATATATGACTTTAGTCACTTTAATGTGCCTTTTTTGGGGAATAAATATGACTTTAAAGTCAATATTATGAAATTTTCCCAGAATCTTTTTTCAATTACCTTTACATCTTTTTTCTTGTATCAGAACTTATTTTTTCGAAAAACAAAAAACGTGATTTAAGGCCCCTTTTTAAACTGAACAACAAAACAAAACAAAAAATACTATTTTTGTAACGTCATACTTCTTTCCTGGAAAAGAACTGACTTTTTTTTCCAGGAAAGAACATGCCTTATTTCTTGAACAAATACAACTTTATTTTGCATTATTTCTTTATTTACTTTATTATTACAAATCGTAGAAATACTACTTCTGAGCAAACAAACCTCCAGAAATGAGCACTGCATGCATTCTGCATGTTCTTACTTTCAGAACACTAGTTCAAAACACTTCAGACAATAGGTTTGAACGAGGTGGTGACCTTCAGTGCAGCTCGTAATGATACTGGCATACAGGAAAGATGACATCTGTCCACACTGCATCACATGACATACAACAGACAGAAGCAAAGAATCAGTGAAGATGTTTCATCAATGTTGCAAGTGTTACGAAATAATTTCTACCTGTGTCTTCAACTGACATTTGATTTGAATGGTTCTATTTCATCGTTGCTGACCACATGAAGGCGGTGCTGAAAGCACTGAATATTCCTTCGCAGACGCGCAGTTCGAGCAAGTACACCAAAAAAGTCACGTGATCCCCCCATTTGTCACACTTATATCCCCCCCATCGGGTATAAGTTCCGGTTTCACACGGGGTTCAGTTCCTCTTTTCTTTTCGCACAGTGTTGAATACAGCAACTGGAGAATAAATACCACTTGTCTGTCGGACATTTCCCCGTCGCTGGTAGCCTTGTGACTGTTGAGTCGTTGCTGCGGCGCTTTGCCCTCCAGCTGCGAAAAATAATTTGGTTTGTGTTGAGAAAGGGTTTGGTGCCGCAGTGCTGTCTCCTTTGTTTGAGACTCGGTGTGGTAGAATGACTCTGACCTGTCCCAATGAGACTAAAATAAGGTTGTTGACTCTACTTGTTCTTCACTGTGGAATGGTTACTACACCATCGTATGTGTTGCAGTGTGACTATTGATTGGCCGATTTAGCCTGGTGTTTGCGCCCAGGCTACTCGGCTCTGCTTCGTATTGTGTTCGTTTCACCTCCTTTATTGCTGGCGAGGGTGGTGTTCCTCGTCCCCCTATCCCAGCTTATGGCGTTGCTTCAACCTGCTGTACAGTTTCCTCGACCTTTGTTGGGTTACCAGTGAGCTGATGACCTTCTTGGGCCTGTGCCGCTTGTGCACGCACTGGCTGTATTGGTGGCTCCTCGGCTCAACTTGTGTTCACGCTCTCTGCAGGAAAGCAGTGTGGACACCTCTGTCGTATGCTTTAGTGACGCAGCTTTGCAGGCTTTTGCTCTTGTGACAAGGGAGCTCAGGCGGATGATGTCCTTCCCGGTTCAGACTCTCCACGAGGCGTGGGTTGCACAGCCTCCTTTGACAGGGGTCACATGCTGTTGCTCGTGGCCCCCTTCTGGCCAGCCCAGACATGGTTCTCCCTATTGCACAAACTCTGCTTCAGTGAACTATCCTGTCTCCCCGACGGGACTGAGCTGTTGTCTGAACATGGAGGTCAGCGTTGCCATCCCAATCCTACCCGCCTCCACTTGCGGGTTTTCCCGGTGTATGGCCTGACTCTCTGCTGAGAAGCTGTGCGGAGCCTGTCCTCGTGACTTTGCTGGATTGATTCATTCAGTGCTTTCAGCACCGCCTTCTGGTGGTCAGAAGAACGAAAGTTACGTATGTAACTACGGTTCTAAGAATCCCGAATGAACGCCAGCGTGCTCTGTCACTCAGAATCCTCGTGTTCACGTGACAAGATTCTGTAGGAACTGAACCCCGTGTGACACCGCATGCGCAAAGGGAATATTCAGTGCTTACAGCACCGCTTTCTGGGGGTCATTCATGAACTCAAAGAACCCTGTCAACCACGTCGTCAACGTCACAGCAAGTACCAATAACGTTGCACTCGAATTTGTGTTGTTTTAGTGATATATATACTGGACAGTGAAGCCCATTTATCACTGGGGATACATTGCAGGCCCACCCGCAATAGGTGAAAATCTGCATTAGTAGAGAGATCAGCTATCATCTAGTTTCCATAATGCTTATCCTCACTACTTATCCTCGCACTGTAACTCAATAAAACACATCTAAACTTATTAAAACCAACTTTTCTAAGTAGTTCTCACCTGTGCTACTCTTCTGCTGTCAAGAAATGGGAGACTATTGTATAACATCCCTTTGAGGAAAGAAAAAGAAGAGTCTCTCACTCGCTTGCAGTTTTACAAAGAGGTAAGGTGTGCTTGCTTTCTAACTCCTAGTTGGAGTTTAGTGTCAAACTAACACATATAGCAAGAGAAGTAAACGTATATTTAACAACCAAACTGTTTCACCTAACGAAGGTTTGCTGGCTTAATGCTAAGCTTAAGATAATAGAATTGGCATAGCTGTTATAGTAATTATAAGCCTTCAAACAACTGCCACAATAAACACACACTGAGCAGCAACATATACAAACAAAGTAGAGGTGCAATGATTAATTGATGAATCGGCAAATAATCGATACGATTTTTGATCATCTATTAATTATTTAGAGATCTTGTTTAAACAAAAATGATCCAAATCCTTGGAATTCAGCCTCTTAATGGTAAATTTTAATCCATCCATCCATTTTCTGAGCCGCTTCTCCTCACTAGGGTCTTAATAATTATAATTATTATAATAAAAAAGCACCAAATCTAACTCATGTTATTTATTATAATAATAAATCAGACTGATTATGTTTGTGTTTCATCAAAATATGTTTGCAAATATCTTCTTTTACTTTGGAAAATAATGATCAACATTTTTGCCTATTTTCCTATTTCCTACAGTATTTTATATCCAAACCAGTAACTGAATCATAATCATTTTATGTATGAGCATTTTCTGCACTGTCAATTTGAAATAATGTCCTGTTTTTGGATAAAGGAATGGAAATTTTAAAAAAGTTTTTTTTTTAAACGGATTAATTGATCATCAAAAAATAATAATCAACAGATTATACAATTATTAAAATAATCATTAGTTGCAGCCCTAAAACATAGTATACAGCAATACTCACAGGGAAAGCCATCAGAAAAAACATGCAGCACCTGTTTCAAGCCATGAAAAAAAGATCACTTAATAATCTACAATATAGCGGTGGCGCGAAAGACAAACCGTGATATACTGTGGGTTCACCATACCGTCTTAAAAAAGTAGTCACCCTTTGAAGAAGTTACTTCTGTAAAATAAACTGATTGAAAACTAAAACAAAGTACAACTACTCGCCTTTAGAATAAGCATGGTAAAATAGAAGGTATTAAAATTAAAATGAAGTATAACTACTCAGACATGGGTTTCAAGAGAAGTTGACAACTTTACAAAAAACTGAATGAAAAAAGTAGAACTACTCTCAAGAAGAAATGGAGTGCAAGAATAGACTTCTCAATTGTCAAATAAAGTAAATCAAAACTACTTAGACTTTGAAGAAAAAATATAACTTGATTAAAAACTCAAAAGTAAAACTACTCGTCTTTTGAACACACCTGTCATAAGTCCAAAGGGAAATTAACCCAGGCTTTGTACTTGTTCTAAAAAATGTTATGATTGTATTCGTTTTGCTCATCCATTGATTGTTGCTGTTTTTATTTGCTGTGCCTGGAAGGTAACATTGTGTTTCATGAAAGGATATAAACATTAATTATTATTATAATATATATATATATATATTTTTTTTTGTGTACAGCAAGACCACCTGGAAAACTTTGAAGTCCACTACAGCCATAATTGACACTATCACAACCGGGCTGAGGCACAGATGGCATTTATTTTCAAATAAAGGTCTTCTTAAAATGGTGTCTTCATTTGAAATTTACACTAGTGTCACATTACACATTAACACACAAACTGGCATTAGATTACGTCTGTAAACTGGACCCCGGAGTTAAACTGTAACTATTTACGATTGTTGATTTTATCAGACAACCAGGCAGCCCGCGGTGCCTCCTCTCAGTTTATTGTGACAATATATACGCCACTTCTCTTCCGTGAGCGACCGTCATAAGCAGGCAAAGGACGGGAAAGGACAATGTGCTCGGTGATAACCAAGGTGACAGCGAACCGACTGTGCCTGGCAGTAACGCTAGGTGGTCTCCGTAGGTACACCGAGGGCTTGAGTGCCTCGGTAGCCGGGGACGGGCGCTTGTGCGCGGGGACGAGAGCCCGCGGTGTCCTGCTGGAAGGGGGGAGGACGTACTCATCTGGGACGCAATTGAACGACCGACCCTTCTTCAGACAGGTAACTTTCACTTTAATTAGTTAACTTGTATGACGGTAATGAAATTTGTGGCTCTGTTTGTTCGTTTCGGCTGGCACTAGCGCTGTAGCGTTAGCCTACTAAAATTAGCAGCGCTAGCTGTCGTTCATAGGGTCACAGTACGTAAACTACAGTACTCTTTTCCAACACCCCTTTCGCGTCATAATGTTTGTAATGACACAAAATGTTGACAAATAAGGTGACCTAGTTCCGTGGAAAGAGCATTAAAGGTATGTATTATCTGAACTAACCCAGTAATCGCAGGTTCCTCCCATCTTCGCTTATAGAAAAGCAAATGACAAAGACGTCATACAAAACAAGTTCTAAAACATTCTTTACCCAGTTTTTTTTCTTCAGCATGAACTTGCACCAGTTTCCACAGAAATAATAGAAATAGATAATGTTCTTCTAAAACTGTCCCTTTTGTCAAAACATGCAAACATAATAAAATCGACATTGTAAATGTTCAACAATTTAACATAATAAAATGAGTCATCTAACTGCATGGATTGAAGTCTAAAACCGCACCCCTCCAGCTCTTTCACGCTTGTTTTTTAAATGTAGAGTTGTCCAGGTGAGAAAAACCGACCTTGGCTTGGAAGCTCATACAGTACCCTAGGGTCTAAAGTTTCTAATGTGCATAAATTACCACCTTTACACTGTAAATTGACACCATGTCTTTGGCGATGTTCAGCAGAACTTACTCCGCTATTGCCTTCCACCGGGCTCCTTGTCATACAGAACAAAACGTGAATAACATTAAACTAAAGTCTTTCGTGCGGCACGGTGGACGACTGGTTAGAGCGTCAGCCTCACAGTTCTGAGGTGCAGGGTTCAATCCCCATCCCCGCCTGTGTGGAGTTTGCATGTTCTCCCCGTGCCTGCATGGGTTTTCTCCGGGCACTCCGGTTTCCTCCCACATCCCAAAAACATGCATTAATTGGAGACTCTAAATTGCCCGTAGGCATGACTGAGAGTGCGAATGGTTGTTTGTTTCTATGTGCCCTGCGATTGGCTGGCAACCAGTTCAGGGTGTACCCCGCCTCCTGCCCGATGACAGCTGGGATAGGCTCCAGCACCCCCGCGACCCTAGTGAGGAGAAGCGGCTCAGAAAATGGATGGGTGGATAAAGTCTTTCATCATAAAAGTCCAATTTGGCAACACTCACTGTGGTTTTACCTCCAATCTGTTCGCAGCTATGTTTTCACTAATTGCATGTCAGCAGGGAACAAACTCAATTTAATTTAAAATTGATTAATTGCATAGCCCTAGTGTAGTTAGAGGTGGTTTCTAATTAGGGTTGGGCATCGTGAATCGAGAACCAATGAGAAATGGAACTAACGTTCCGGTTCTCCTGGAATCGTTCATATTAAAAAAAATTTGGTTCCCAGTTTCGATGCCTACAGTCCGGCGACCCCGAAAAAGAACGTGCTGAAAACCAATGAAGAACACACACGAAGATGTGCTTGTGCTCAACGGCGGTGGCGAACAAGTCTTAACTTTGTTAAAATTAATGACCAGTCGTCTCAGTGCAACACTTGGAATAAGATTATATTGTGCAAAGGAGACAAAATTCACAAAAACGTTGTCTCACAGTATCACAAACACTAACCCTGTGCGGTGGGTAGGTAAATAAATCAATGTTTTATAGCATTTGGTTCCATTCAATACTCTTTTTCTTGCCTACTAGGTTTACTTTCGCTTTCAAAATTCTCCGGCGTCGTGTGAAGGTACTTTTCGTGCCAAAATGCTGAGTTCCGGTGCGTACCCTTCAAAATAAAAGGCTACAAGCTGAAAACAGGAAGTGTTGGAGACTTTGTGCCAATTGGCTGTTACCCAGGGCCCAATGGCCAAATTAATAAATCTTTGCCAAACTCACCATTGCGTGTTTGTTTTTCTCTGAAAGGGTCACTAATTAAGAAACTCACACAAGATTACTATTTGTTCCGCTTTTTTACCTCAGAGTTCAGTAAAAGTACAAAGTTACAGAATTCTGGGCTGTTTTCTCTCTCTCCCTGAAGCCGACTTCTCACCTGCGCCGCACGTAGACGAAAAAGAGCGCTTTTCTCTCTTAGCCCTTACAATTTGTAGCTGATAATACAAGTGTGGGAGGGCCGAGTCATCCTTGCGTGGTTCCATCATATCCTTGTTCTGCGTCCTTCACGTTTATCTGGGTGTCCTCTGACGTCGCCATCCTGTGACAAACAAACCACACAAGCACAGCTCCTCGTGGCCGAGGTTACTTTCAGGCCACATCTAGTTTTAAGCAAGCAGTACTAAATAAGAAATATATGGACAAAATAACAGAAGTCCAGTTTAAACTTGCACATATAAACTAATTAATGTGATAAAATAGTTGCAATAACAATGCTATATTAAACTTTTAGCTGAAACATTAATTAATGAATATTAAGTCAATTGGGTTAGGTCCGCACACATTGCCGTTCATAGCTTTGATATTGATACTGGTTATTTTAGTCTATGCTGCGGGCTGCTAAGAAAATGGATGTTCATAATATGGACACCCTTTATGTAAACCATGCAAACTTTTTTGACCCAGCCACTTAAAAGAATCAGAATCGAGAATCGTTTGGAACCGGAATCGAAATGAGGAACCGGAACCGGGACCGGAATCGCTCAAATTCGAATGATGCCCAACCCCATGTATAATTGTGAATAACATAAATTTTGTTATGTATTGATAATAACAAACCCCCACTGTGTGTGAGAAGCTGTTTGAATCAGAGAGCAGCACCTACTCATACCTGCTGGCTGACGCTATCACCAAGGACGCCATCCTCATCGACCCCGTACTGGAGACCATCGACAGGGACCTGAAGCTCAGTCTGTGAATTGGGCCTTCATCTGAGAGTAGCAGGTCAGTACGTCAAAATGTTATTATTCAAACCTTTCGGTGCCTCAGTGTGAATGAACCTCGCCGCGTTTCCAAGTGAACACTCACTGCCATGCGGACCACATCACCAGCACGGGGCTGATGAAGACGAGGCTAGCCGGGTTGAAAAGCGCCATCTCCAAATTAAGCGGCGCCACGGCGGACATCCTGCTGTCTGAGGGAGACAGGATCACCTTTGGAAAACATGTAAGAAAATATGTAATGTAAAATATTAAAACATAACAGCCTAACTTTGGATCACGTGAGACAAGCATATAGGAAGAAGATAACGTAGTAGTCTAAATCTTCACTCAGTGTCAAAACAAAAATTAAGAAAATGTATGCATTGTAGGGGTCCCAAACAGTATCCCAACAAAGCTCATTCACTAACACCCCATGGAATCGTCAATTGACTATGACTCCCTACAGTATCTGACGGTGAGAGAAACGCCAGGACACACAGATGGCTGCGTGACACTGGTGACGCAGGATCAGTGCATGGCGTTCACCGGGGACGCGTTGCTCATACGAGGATGCGGCAGGACAGACTTCCAGCAAGGTAAACAGTGTTTCTCTACTCTCTCTAAACTGTTGGAAAGTTTATAGTGCTAGCTTCACCCTCAGGCTGACAAAGTTACAGTAAATACATGCGTCAATACTAGGGTTGGGCAACGATTCCGGTTCCGGTTCCTTAGTTCGATTCCGGTTCCAAACAATTCTCGATTCCGATTTAGGGGGCTAGGCCAAAAATGTTTGCATGGTTTAAATAAAGGGTGTCCAAATTATGAACATCCATTTTCTTAGCAGCCCGCAGCATAGACTAAAATTAACATTTCACTCGAGGTTCTTTAGAACCATTATCAGTATCAAACCTATGAACCAAAAGGCAATGTGTGTGGAACTAACCCAATTGACTTAATATTGATTAATTGTTTCAGCTAAAAGTTAAATACAGCATTGTTATTTTAACAATGCCAGGCACTGCTGCCTAACAGCCAAACCCCCGCCACCCATGACTCTCTGTCCCCCAGAGATGGGTGTATGTGGTGCATTAAACGTGGGGATAAGTGTGTGTGATGCATTTAAAATCCAGGTGGGCAGGCAGGGCAGAGGGGCAGGGCGCACGCTCCGGGAAACAGCACAATATGTGATTAGCCAGAGTTAATTCATGATTTAACAAAGGGGACATTTACTTTTTCACACAGGGCCAGGTAGCTTTAAATAGATTTTTTTTTCCTTAATAAATAAGATCACTGTTTAAAAACTGAATTTTATATTTACATGGGTTATTTTGGTCTGGTATTTACATTTGTTTGATGATCTTAAACATTATAAAGTGGGGAGACTAGGGAAAAACATAAGAATTTGAGAAGGGGGAAATACCTTTTCACAGCACTGTACCTGTGAAGGTATGGAAGCTTATAGGAAAGGTGGCTGTAGAGTTTTTGATCAGGTTGTTGAACAGAATTCTAGCAGGTGAGAAGATGCCTGAGGAATGGAGGAAAAGTGTGCTGGTGCCCGTTTTTAAGAACAAGGCTGATGTGCAGCGGTTTGGAAACTATAGAGGAATAAAGTTGATGAGCCACACAATGAAGTTATAGGAAAGAGTCATGGATGCTAGACTCAGGACATAAGTGAGTATTTGCGACCAACAGTATGGTTTCATGCCTTGGAAGAGTACCACAGATTCATTGTTTGACTTGAGGGTGTCGATGCAGAAGTACAGAGAAGCTCAGAAGGAGCTACATTTTGTCTTTGTAGATCAAGAAAAATCCTATGATAAGAGTACCCAGAGAGGAACTGTGGTACTGCATGCAGAAGCTTGGAGTGGCAGAGAAGTATGCTAAAATAGTACAGGACCTGAGGTTAGACTGGAATCCCCGTGGACCATGATGTTCACAGATGACATTGTGATCTGCAGTGAAAGCAGGGAGCAGGTGGAGGAACAGTTAGAAAGGTGGAGGCATGCACTGGAAAGGAGAGGAATGAAGAGTAGCCGAAGTAAGATAGAATATCTGTGCATGAATGAGGGGTGGAGGGGGAAAAGTGAGGCTATAGTGAAAAGAGGTAGCGACGGTGGAAGACTTTAGATACTTGGGGTCAACAGTCCAGAGCAATGAGGAGTATGATAAGGAAGTGAAGAAACCAGACCAAGCAGGTTGGAATGGGTGGCGGAACGTGTCAGGTGTGTTTTGTGACAGAAGAGTCTCTGCTAGGATGAAGGGCAAAGTTTATAAAACAGTGGTGAAGCCAGCCATGATGTACACGGATGAGAGACAGTGGCACTGAAGAGACAACAGGAAGCATACCTGGAGGTGGCAGAAATTAAGATGTTGAGGTTCTCTGTTGGAGTGACCAAGTTGGATAGGATTAGATATGACCTCATCAGAGGGACAACCAAGGTTAGATATTTTGGAGACAAAGTTAGAGAGCGCAGACTTCGATGGTTTGGACACATTCAGAGGAGAGATAGTGAGTATATTGGTAGAAGGGTGATGCGCTGTGGCGACCGTTAGGGTCGCTGTGGTGTCCCTAATGCGACAAGCCAAAAAAAAAAATCAATGAACACTGTTATATATTGTTTGTTGAAAAGTAGTACAATAAAAATAAAGATCTTTCCCTAGCCATAATTGTGCAGCCCTACATTGTCATGTAATACTGTGAGCTGTCCTACTTTCGGGTCACTGATGGTGTAATGGCACACTTGATGGAGTTCGGTGCAGGTAGCATGTGTTCAGTTCCCACTCAGTGACGGTGTGAATGTGAGTGCAAATGGTTGTCTGTGTCTTTATTTGCCCTGTGACTGACTGGCGACCAGTTCAGGGAGTAGTCTCCCTTACGCCCGAAGTCAGCTGAGATGGGCTCCAGCACCCCGTGACCCTGAACAGGATAAGTGGTGTTGAGAATGGATGGGTGTACTACTGTACTTTATTTTAGTTGTACTCAATGTACTTTATCTTTACACTTGCTAGACAGTTAAGACGAATGATAAAACTTTATAGTTATAATGGTAATAGTTTGAGCCTGTAACCAATAACATAACTTTATATTATTTCCTCTTGGACATTGTGACTTGAAAGTCATTGTTGGAGGTTTGTGACAATGCATACCGGAGAGCCTTTGTTGTTGTAATTTCCGCTTACAGACACAAGAGAGCAGTAATGAACTCAATGCTTACATTGCTGAACCGTGGACATTTTCTGTCTCCATCAGGTTGCTCCAAGCGGCTCTACAGTTCCATTTACCACAAGATCTTCACCCTGCCCGACCACTGCCTCATTTACCCGGCGCATGACTACCGAGGTGGGCAATATTTGCGTGTCACTTAAGTAACTTCAGCTCAGCACCCAGTGTCTCCTGATGATTAACGTTCCAGGTCAGACAGTGTCCACTGTTGGTGAGGAACGCATGTTAAATCCTCGCTTGACAAAGAGCCTGGAAGAGTTCGTGACAATCATGGAGAACCTGAATCTTCCAAAGCCTTCCAAAATAGGTACGAAATCTCAAGTAATATAATCTCAGCCAACCCCCACATCGCTTCAAGCGGGTTACACGCATACCGATTTTTGAAATGCGAGAGACCCCACACATGATGAAGAAAAAAAATCTCTGTGTCTTTACTGTTCTTCTAGTGGTTTACTCCAGATGACCAACACAGCATACAACACACAACACTGTCTGTTGTAGAACCTGTGAGAAGCAGTATGGTGCCACAGGGCATTCAGACTGATGGAAAATATAAAGAAGAAAGAGGAGTTGTAGTAGCAATAGCAGTACTAGTAGTTGTAGATTAAGAAGAAATAAAAAATGCTAAGATAACTGTTTGCGTCTCTGGTAACTGTATTTGTGATTGCAAAATCGTGTCCTTGTCATTTTCTTTTTGTGGTGAATGACTTTTGAGACAGGTCCCACAAACACGTAATACAATTAGTTGCTCCTCTATTTGTGGCTTTGTAGCTAAAGCGAGCTTCCTGATTGGCTATCATTCCGTCGCAATCATCAGTGTCAGTGGTTTGGACCAGCTCTGTGTTGACCACACATAAGCATTTGCTGTCGTGTATTTTGGACAGCTTTAACATTTATGATAGTTTTGGATCAGATTTAGGAGGGGG
The DNA here is from genome assembly GCF_024500275.1 of Phycodurus eques. Taxonomy (NCBI): domain Eukaryota; kingdom Metazoa; phylum Chordata; class Actinopteri; order Syngnathiformes; family Syngnathidae; genus Phycodurus; species Phycodurus eques. Next base: position 14,585,874 of record NC_084528.1, on the reverse strand, counting down.
GAAAAATCACTATTAATACACCCTACACCTAAATTATACATTATATTATTATATATTATATTATTATATGGCGACACAGTGGGCGACTGGTTAGCACATCTGCCTTACAGTTCTGAGGACCTGGGTGCAAATCCGGCCTCGTCTGTGTGGAGTTTGCATGTTCTCCCCGTGCCTGCGTGGGTTTTCTCCAGGTACTCCAGTTTCCTCCCACATCCCCAAAACATCCATGGTAGGTTAATTGAAGACTTGAAATTGCCCGTAGGTGTGAATGTGAGTGCGAATGGTTGTTTGTTTATATGTGCCCTGCGATTGGCTGGCGACCAGTTCAGGGTGTACCCCGCCTCTCGCCCAGAGTTAGCTGGGATTGTCTCCAACACACCCACGACCCTAGTGAGGATAAGCGGCATGGGAAATGAATGAATATTATATATATCATATTGGCCTAGATAAAAAATTTTTAGAGACATTCAACAATCAGGCCTTTGCTGACTTCGATCGGAAGTGAGGAAAAATATTAAAATTCAGCCTGATGGTCTCTGTGTACTGTAACTCGCTTTATCTCTTAAGCTGCTCTTTTCTCCTTGCAGATATTTCAGTGCCTGCGAATCTGGTCTGCGGAGTTCATCACATTTGAACACCCTGCACAAGAGTGGACTTAAATCAAAAGTATTCCAAATTGTTTATTGTAGCATTACCCCCCCCCCCCCCCCCCGAATGAAGAATCGCACTTCACTGATGAATTTTCAGGTTTAATGGCAGCAAGCCATCAACTTGCTTGGGAATACACAAAAAACAAGGTGTAAACTAAAAGCCATACTCTTAGAGCCATCTATCTTAACTCACTTGGGGTTATTCACACACACACACACACACACACAGAGAGAGAGAGAGAGAGAGAGAGAGAGAGAGAGAGAGAGAGAGTGAGTGAGAGAGAGAGAGAGAGTGAGTGAGAGAGTGAGTGAGTGAGTGAGTGAGTGTCATGTGCTACCATCTTATTTTATTGTAAATTTGCCCTAATGGAAAGCATGTGCTATGTATCCACATATTGAACTGTCACATTTGCATTGGGAATCACTGAGGTCCATGTTTCTATTGCATAAATTGAAAACATTGACTAAACTATGAGTCAACTCTCTTAACAACACGCCTGCACTGCCTGTAAGACAGGTTTCCCCCCCCCCCCCCCTCTTTAAACCATTGTTGAAGAGGAGTGTTAGCCCTTGACACATACCAACAACATAGCAACTTCTGGCCATCATAGAGTTTAATATTCATCCTAATTACCTTCAGTTCATCTTCTCATGTTAGAATGAATATTAAGTGAAGTGCTGCCATTTTCAGTTGGTACTATACTGGATGCATACATCCATCCATTTTCTGAGCCGCTTCTCCTCACTAGGGTCACGGGCGTGCCGGAGCCTATCCCACCTATCATCGGGCAGGAGACGGGGTACACCCGAACTGGTTGCCAGACAATCGTAGGGCACATACAAACAAACAACCATTCACACTCACATTCACACCTACGGGCAATTTAGAGTTGTCAATTAACCTACCATGCATGTTTTGGGGATGTGGGAGGAAACCGGAGTGCCCGGAGAAAACCCACACAGGCACGGGGAGAACATACAAACTCCACACAGGCGGGTACGGGGATTGAACCTCGGACCTCAGAACTGTGAGGCAGACACTCTCACCTGTCGTCCACTGTGACGCCTGGATGCATACAGTACATGATATTAATACAATATGAGCAATTGTAAAAAAAGTAAAACTACTCACCCAAACTGTCATACAATTACAGTGGTGCCGTGAGGTACAAATTTTATTCATTCCGTGACTATGCCCATAACTCAAAACACTTGTATCGCAAGTCATATTACCATTCAAATGAATATAAATCCCATTATTTTGTTTCTTGCTTCCCCTGAAAAAACAACCAAAATGTTAGAATATGTTTTTAATAAGGCAAATAGCACTCTATAACATTGCACTTTATAAGAATACTTAGTAATAATAATGTAGTTAAATAGAATGTAAAGATTTAAACAGTTTGTACATCATGATTAATTTATTGCGGCTCCTTCTGGTGTGCCGATTGGCCACCAGGGACAGTATAATACAGTCATGTGGACACAAACGAATAGGCCTGTCACAATAATTACTATATCGACTTATTGTTCGATGAATAAAATGGACACGATAGTTTTTCCGGACTCGATAAATTGTCATTCTTGTGGTAAGCCGGCGTGCGGATCACACAGTGTGCTGACAGAGTGGGACGGCTGTGTCATTAGCCGTTAGTGGACTTATGGAATGCTGGTGTACCGGTACACTCTTGCCGGTGTTGGCTCCGTCCAATACTCCGCAGCCTTGCTCCATGTGCAATGCCGAGATTCACACGACAGAGAAACTTAAGGGGAAAGTTAACTGTTTTTGTGTTCGCGAGCTAACGAGTAGCCTGCGAGCTAACGAGTTCAGAAGATAAACAGCTCGTTCCACCGCGGCGATGTCATTTAAAACATCAGAGCTTTCGCTCCGAGTTGTTGTGTGTGTTAGTCCCCAATTAACATACACGGGGACGTTAACTATTTACTAAGCATAACCTTACTGGCACACGTTATTCAGCCAATAGTTGACTACAGCGAACGTCAGTGTACATTTGACTGACTGGTGAAGGGCTCATCTTTAGCGGACCAACCACACAGTAGCTAGGAGACTTTATGTCATTCTGATTGAAATCATTTTAAGATGTCTGATCAACTGTTCATATGTGAGGGGATCTATTCTAATCTGGTGTACACGTGCACTACTCGGAACAGCCGTGTGACATGTGCACTTCGTTGTGAACGTCACGTCATTAATCAAGATGGAGGTCCGTCGTCTATTCGGCACAGTAGTTTAGATTGTTTTTATTCGTTAATGTAAAAAACACTTGATTAAAAAACACTTATAAGTAGCTAGAAACAAGATCTCTGTCACATACGATCTTTGTCGAGCGCCGCCATATTTACAGTGTGCGTAAACGATGATGTCACCACGTATTTACATCGATACGAAGCATGCGCAGACAGCTTTTCCCGGGTCTATTCTGAATGATTGTCTTCATGGTGAAAATGTTTGGCAAAAGGAATATTCCATCCCTGTGAAACCGAATAAAATTCTATTCAGATTCAACCTGCTTATTCTGATTGAGGTGTTTATATGGAGCATTTCATTCGGCTTGGGCTTCTAAACCGATTATAATTGGAATAGAAGACTCAATGTAAATCAGGCTGGTCTTCCAGCTCTTTATTATTTATTTCAGACCCAGGGAGATCCAGATCACAGTAAAGAAAAACAATTTAAGAGGGAAACAAGAAAGGAAATTATAACAACAACAATACTGATTTAAGGGCAAAAAATAAAATAATAAGGGTGGGACTTATTTTTCATGATTTCAGAGGCATTAAAAAACATTATTGCTTATCGTTATAGTTTTGGGGGCAATATATCATTTAAAAATAATTGTTATCATGAAAGGCCTAGTAATGAAGTTTCACAACGACTGTAAGTGACTCGGTAAGATGGAGTAATATTAGTCATTTTTTGCAGAGGATGAAGAATATATGCCTGTGAGTACTACTCCACCAAACTATCATACAACTAGTATAGAGAGAAGTTAACTACAGTACAATAAAACCGAATGGAACTAAAATAAAGTCAAACTACTCTACCTTTTGAAGATGCTAGGTTTGGTTATTAACACTTTCCATCACTGGTACCCATCTGTGGATGACATCACACAAACACATTATTCATTGTGTTACAGCTGTCCCTTGCAACACTTTAGACAACTTTACAGTCCAGTACAGCTCCGAGTCCTTGTCTTCTTCTAACCCATAACCTGAAGATATACAGCATGTCCGTCTGTCCTATTAACCTGGCCAGTAGGCGTGAGCTGTCCCATTACCCATCTGCCAAGCCTTCTTTCTTTTTTCACACCCGCTTAGGCTGCCAGCCACTTTCTCCCACACCAGCTGCCTGTCACTGGAAGCAATTTATAACGCTATAAGCTCATTCAGACACAGCTGTAAAGGAGGCCAGCCTGGGTGCTAAAGTCCTTGCAGTCAAGAGATCAGATTTTTGCCCCCATGGATGTTAAAGAAGTCTCCTATAGGCTACTTTTAGCTTGGAATTATCACTAAACAACATTGGCTTACAGTGAATGTCTAAAACCAGAGGTGGGTAGTAACGTGCTACATTTATTCCGTTACATTTACTCAAGTAACATTTTCCATAAACTGTACTTGTCAGAGTACTTTGAAGGCACCATATTTTTTAATTTGACTTGAGTATTTATGTGACGAAGGAATGATACTTTTACTCCGTTACAATGATCGACATGCCGATCGCTACTTTTATTTATTCATTCTTGCGTGTGCGCATCTATTTTTAGACTCAATCTTCGACTTCCGCATAGGGTGCCTGTTGCGCCAATCAAACGGGATCACCAATGTCAAAGACTCCAATTCATCAATCATATGACACAAGGCAGTCACATGACCACGCACATAGCCTTCGCGAGCCAATCAAAATGACTCATTTTGGAGGAAAAAAACAGCCGCGCGACAGTTTATTTTACAGACGCCCAAAAAACAACAACAGCTTAACCATACAACTCTTAAATTGTGACTGCTCAAACTTGGATATTTCAGCCCACTTCTAACTTGAAAAAACACATAGCGGTAAGTTACAGATGTTTCCATTGTTCTTTTGGCAGTGGATATGGAAAAATTTGCACTATCCCTATGGTGTTGCACACACGATCACTAAGTCTGGTCAGCAAACAGCTTCTTCATTAATTCATTTAAACGAATAAAGCAAATAATGTTTCTGTAGGGCCCATTGTATGTGTTGTTGGTTTTTGGACAGTTAAATATTGAAATGGTGGCAGGTGTGTGTCGACTCATATATTATATATTTTATTTCATTTTATTTGATGTTCATGTTCTGATTTAAAAAAAGAAAAAAAAATCAGAAGTTACTCTTTACTTGAGTAGTTTTTTCATTGCGTACTTTCTTACTCTTACTCAAGTAAATGTTTGGATGATTACTTTTCACTTTTAGTTGAGTCATATTATTCTAAAGTAACAGTACTCTTACCCGAGTACAATATTTGGCTACTCTACCTACCTCTGTCTAGAAAATAGTGGTATTTTAATCCTTACTGGACTCTGACACTACATCTTTTATATTTTTAGCCTGTACATACATCCTGAAGAGAATAAAGGTTTCCCTCTAATAAGAAACAATAGGCAATAGCAATAGGGAATTACGATGTTTGATACTACGTCTTTCATGTTTTTAGTCTGTACATACGTCCTGAAGAGAATAAACGCTTCCCCCTAATAAGAAACCATCTCCAATCTACAGTGGAGTAAATTTCAAGTTTTTGTTGTGTTAAATGACTATGGTAACTTAAATCCCCTTGTTTTTTTGTTGCATTAAAAAAAACCAACAATATTACTCAAGTATAATGGCATTTTGTTGCTGTGGCCCCAAGTAGTCGTAGGCGGCTAGGTTTCTAGCTGCAACTCACTATGCTAGGCAGCAAGTTTAGCCAAAACTGCTAATGGATAAAGTATTTTTTAGTTATAATTCCAAGCTAAAGTCTGAAAAAAAACAGACATTGGTATCTTAATTAAGTTCTTTTGTTATGATGCATGGAAAATGTAGATACTGTACTAGCTAACAGTAACGAGTAATATTGTTTCTATTGTCCCAATTAATTATTGGAAGCTAGCCAATGCAAAGCAGCTAGCTGCAAGTCGGTACGCTAAGAAGTAAGTTTCGCCCACAAAATGTGTTTAAAATAATTCTCCCCCCCCCCAAAAACTAATCTATTTTGTTGCTTTGTTTTCTTCAGTTGGGATAATTTTAGACAGCTAGGATAGAAAATAGGATAGTTAGGATTTATATTTAGCCAACATAGCCTAATAAATAGCCGAAAAAAGTACACTCATTTTGAATTTTAAAAAAATTACTTATTTTTATGATGCATGAGGGCGAAAAAAAAACAATGCTTTACAACTGCTAGTAGGCAATAAATTTAGCTGGGATAGCCAACAAAATGCATTTAATTGTTTTTCTTTGACAGCAATCCATCACTTTCGACTTATATTTTGTGGAAAAAAATGTTGTAAATTTGTTTCTGGAGCCAAAAACTAGTGCATTTTTGGGGGGGCTAATTTTAGCCAGTTAGCTCAACACACTGGCTGGCTGAGATTTAGTTACGAAATAAACAAAAATAAAATACATTTATAATTTGCACTCTTGTGAGAAACTTTACTTACTTGATTATGTTGTGTTTAATCGTATACATTTAGTTAACTGTTGAAATTTTTAAACCGAAAAGTGTCACGGAGGGAGAGGGGGGGCTGCTCAAACTTTCCCCCGGCCAATTGCTTAATTTTTCCCAATCGAAATACAACCCGCTAAAGTGGCTAGTGGGAGTCCCAGTGCTACCCGCCACTGCTGAAATTCACCAGCATTTGGCAGATTAGCAGGTGTTAATGTCAAGCCCTGCATACCACATACAGTATAGGTATTGGCTAGCAAATACTTTTAAGACAACTGTTATTCGTCTGACAGGCTCTTCATAAACTAATACAAACCATAATTATAAATCTATTAAAAATTGTTTCACGTCATAGTGACAGGGCAGGCAGTCCCAGTGACATTGGTGTGTCACCTCCCAGAATAGAAAATCTCATTTCACTACAGGGTATTTGAATGCGGCCAGTAGTTAACTGCCGCCATGTTTACTCGGAACTGCTCTGCCTTTTTCGGTTGGTCGGCCTCTCGCTGCGCTGCGCCCCCTCGCTACTCCGCCTCCGCCTCCCCCCACCTCCTCCGCCGTCTCTGTCGTGTGCTTTCCTGGGGCCAGAAGCTCACCTGTTGACGGCGAAGCGAGAAAGCGAGCAACCCGTAAACGACGTGCCTCTGCTTCTTTTCCCGGGAGAGTTTGAATCAACCCATGACAGAGAGAAAAATTGCCAGTTGTCGGCTTTTCGAGAGATGACGAATCCAAGCGGGGTTTTGAAAGTGAAAGCGGTTTAAAGAAAAAAAAAAAAAAAACGTCTTTCGGAGGTTGGAGCAACTTTTCTGCCACATGAGTCTCCACAGCTGAGTGAAACAAATTGAAGGTAGGTTTACCTGTATTTTAAAAATGGCTAATATATAAAATAATCTCGAGATAATGTGCGGTTAACAGCGGTTAAGAGATTTGTAACGTACAGCAATTGTTGTTGAGCTGAAGGTGAGGAGGTTGGCTTTTTTTTTTTTTTTTTTTTTTTTTTTTTTTTAGTAAAAGGTGGACGGTGAATAAATTGATGTTATGGTTTTCTAGGTTGTAATGAATGTCTAATAACTCTAGTTGACAAACCCCCTCTGCTTAAACTGTGCAATGATATCTCCTCTATTCCATCATCACACTGGGTAAACGGACTGGGTGCAAATGAAAGTTCACGTTAAATTAGTCTAGTTTTCTGTCTGGGTTGCTCTGCCTGAATTCATTGTCTGTGACTTGCCAAATCTATGTCTGATCCTTTCATCCACTCATGGCCCACGGCTGGTCATTAATGGCTCTTTGATATTGTCTTTCTTTATTGCATCACAATGTTGCAAAAAGCCACAGGGGTGGAACCAAGGAGGTACTGGTACCTTGGTACTTTCAAAGTCGAATATAATCTAGTGTTAATGTTTAGTGATGCTGGTGGTTCTAATTAACAGGAGTAAAAGCTGCAAGTGATGATCAGGCACCTTTTATGACAAATTCCCAAAATGTACGATCCCTGGAAATCAGTCATGATTATGATAAACATCCATCCATCCATTTTCTGTACTTCTTCTCCTCACTAGGGTCGTGGGTGCGCTGGACCCTATACCAGCTATCTTCAGGTGAGAGGCGGTGTACAACCTGAACCGGTCGCCAGCCAATCACAGGGCACGTAGAAACAAACAACCATTTGCACTCACATTCACACCTATGGGCAATTTAGAGTCTTCAATCAACCTACCACACATGTCTTTGGGATGTGGGAGGAAACCAGAGTACCCACAGAAAACCCACACAGGCACGGGGAGAACATGGAAACTCCACACAGGAGGGGCCGGGATTTGAACCCTGATCCTCAGAACTGTGAGGCATCTCCACCCAAATTAGTTTTAATCGGTGAAATTAAGTATGCGCTAATCCTTGAAATGGTCAACAAACTTTGATGACATGCTCCTCCCACATTAGATGCAGAGGGCCAAAACGCTTCAAAATTTAGCACACAATTTCATGGCAATCGGTGCAACTGGGGGCTCTTATTTACGTTTTCGTTTCGCTAAACCTTGAAATGATCATTAAACTTAACACCATATTCCTCCCACATTAGACGACGTAGGCCAAAAAGCTGTACAATTTAGCATCGTGCATGACCTGTTCAATTTCAGGAATTTAGTCGATTTCGTGCGTCCTGTCAGGATA
>NC_084528.1:14379859-14572359 GCF_024500275.1 Phycodurus eques | reverse complement strand
TGGTTTAATCCACTGTAAAATTATGCACAGTTGGAGCATTTAATTCAGTAATTTTTACACATACCACGGATAAATACTGCCACCTGAAACCTTTGTAAAATAATTATTTCATACTTGAAATATTGTGATACAATATTGAGCCTATACCGACCACTCCTAGTGGTCCCATTTAGTGAAGCAGAGGTCCTAAATTTTGTCAAAGTATCCTTGGAAAAGGTTGTAAAACGACATAAATTACAGGTGTTAAAAGTTCATTAAAACAACAAAGTGGTGATTGATAGTTTTCCACCACTGCAAACCTTTTGTTAAATAATACCTCTCTGGCAGCGTCCCATTTAAGTATGTCAACATGTTGGCGGATTCAGTGCAAAGTGACTCTCCCGTGATTATGCGGCTGGTTAAATTTGGAATTGCACAGCGGGGATTTCTGGCCAAACCGGCTGGTGAGGTTTTTGCGGGTGAAGACTGTGAAGAGCCGGAATAAAAATACAGCCGCAGTGCGATGCCGTTGGAAGCTTCTTGCGACCTGGTTTCTCCTCGTGCCTCATATCTGTGTTGTATATTTATCCCAATGCGTCCATGCTGTAGCCTAATAAGGCTTGCTGCTTGCAGGGGGCGAGTGATGGAGGGCGCACAGAAGGCACGCTGGGAAAGGTTTGGACAAAAGGAGTAAAAAAAAGTACTTTCCCACCAGCTGTGCACATTTTGTTGTTGTTGTTGGGAGAGACCATACCAGGTTATTATAGGCCTTTAAGATAAGTGGTTTTCGTCAGTCTTTTGATGTGGTACAATGTACATTAAATGTCATTATATGGTGTATGTGCACACAGACGGAACATCTGTGTATCCATTTTAATCATTTATTTGTAGCTGAATAATAAAGGAATTTCAAGACATTTACTTGTAGATAAATAAAGGAATTTAAAAACAAAGTTGTGATTTTATGTGCGCTTGCATTTGTTTGTCTAGAGGGATTCCCACACTTTATTATTATTATTTTTTTTTTAGCTCAAATTAGGTATTTTACTTACTAAAGTACAATTTATTGCCATAACATTGACATATAATGTACTTAAACTAATGACTAAAAATTCAACAGATTTTAATTTACTGAAACAAATGTGCATTAACAAATATTTGTCATGAAAATTAATTTTTTGCCCCACAAAGTAATGTCTTATTTGAAGATGAAGAATGTGGATTCATACAAAATTATGAAAATTGTCAAATCTTATTTTCAAAATTTAATCCCAGTTTTAATACCCTTGAGACAAAGGTTTTCCATCCTTCCATTTTCTGAACCGCTTCTCCTCACTAGGGTCGCGGGCGTGCTGGAGCCTATCCCAGCTGTCATCGGGCAGGAGGCGGGGTACACCCTGAACTGGTTGCCAGCCAATCGCAGGGCACATAGGAACAAACAACCATTCGCACTCACAGTCACGCCTACGGGCAATTTAGAGTCTCCAATTCATGCATGTTTTTGGGATGTGGGAGGAAACCGGAGTGCCCGGAGAAAACCCACGCAGCCACGGGGAGAACATGCAAACTCCACAGAGGCGGGGCCGGGGATTGAACCCGGTTCCTCAGAACTGTGAGGCTGACGCTCTAACCAGTCGCCCAACATGCCGCCTACAAAGGTTTTCATTTTATGTTATTTAATTAAAACAAACCAGAATTTTAAAAAAGCCATTTGCAAAGATGTTGGTTTTTTTTTTGCATTAGTGAACACTTTGAGGCAGCACGGTGGAAACTTGTTAGCACAGTTCTGAGGACTCTGGTTCAAATCCGACCTCACCTGTGTGGAGTTTGCATGTTCTCTTCGTGCCTGCGTGGGTTTTCTCCGGGCACTCTGGTTTTCTCCCTCATCCCCAAAAACATGCACGGTAGGTTAATTCAAGACTAAATTTCCCGTAGGTGTGATTGTGAGTGTGAATGTTTGTTTGTTTATATGTGCCCTGCAATTGGCTCGCGACCAGTTCAGGGTGTACCCCGCCACTCGCCCGAAGATAGCTGGGATAGGCTCAGGCATGCCCGCGACTCTAGTGTGGATAAGCGGTTCGGAAAATGGATGGATGGATAGATGAACACAATACATAGGAGACAAATTGTATTGTTTTATTTTAATATATTGTGATTTGTATTTGTTTACTTTCATTTTATGGGTTATGTTTTTATTTTACTTTATTCAAATTAATTGTATATATCTTTTTTGTTATTATTTTCTTCCTATTCACTATTTCTTACTTCATTCTAGCAATGCCCCAAAGCAACAGGGAGAGTCCCAGGAGTCAGTGGCACGAGGGGCCACAGCCGGTGTGGATCACCCGTGTGGCTGGCAGTCCCACCTCCTCAGGGGCAGAGTCGGACACTGAGAGCAGCAGCACAGAGAGCGAGAATGTGAGTCAGATGAAGTCGACGATGAAATTTACTCATATCGCACTCAATCAATCCCCTTTGATTATATTCAGTTTTCCTAAAGTTGTATTTTCAGCCTTAACACTAAGAACTCAGAACTGTTTTTTGTTGTTGTTGTTAATCTTAGACTAACCTATGATGTTATTTTGTGTGTATTCTCTGTTAGTCCTGTGTCAAAAAGACAGAGGTGGGCTCACCCAAGGTGGTCTTGGCACCCTCCAAGCTCCAGCAGAGAATCGCAGAGCTTGACCAGCAGAAGGAAGAACTCAAGATTGAGGTAAGATGACATTTCATAGCTAATTCCATGAAATGACTATACTTTACAGAAAAATAGTAATTGTGAAACTTTTTATTTTTTAAGATTTGTATCATTCGCTAGGCGCGGTGGTCAACATCCCAGAAACATGCCTTGTAGGTTAATTGAAGACTCTAAATTGTCCATAGGTATGAATGTGAGTGTAAATGTTTTTTTGTTTATATGTGCCCTGCGATTGGCTGGCTACCAGTTCAGGGTGTACCCCGCCTCCTGATCGCAGTTAGCTGGGATAGGCTCCGGCATACCCGACGACCCTAGTGAGGGTAAACGGTGTAGAAAATGGATGGACGGTTGGTTCGCTAGCACTATATACCTGGTAGTATAGTAGCCTCTGTGGGTCAAAGAAGCGTGGAACTAATTAGTGGTATAATTACTTAATAATCATCTGCTATTTTTCTGATGGTATGATTCCCGCCTCTGGTTTCTCTCAGCTGCAGCTGGAGATCGCCCTGCTGCAAGGCGAGCTGAAGACGGAAAGGGCGCAGCTGCTTAGCCACACGTGCAAGCTCCAAGAGCTTCGGGAACGGGCCCATCTGAAGTCTGGCCAAAGTCAGCAGAAAGTAAGATGTTCTCAGACCATAGACTAACACTTGGTTCTTATCTGTGGATGGATGAGTCAATCACAAAGACAATGAAGAGAGACAAATAGTGGGGTGCACACACACACACAAACACCTTAATCAGTGACTTCATGAATCAGTGGTTGGGGTAGACTGGACTTTCCTGTCGAACCCGATTGAACCGGATCATAGCATAAAATAGAGAGTTGCCGACACACCCCTGCACATTGAGTGATTGGATGTATGGATGCCATTAAGAGCGAGCCTGTATAAGTGTTTGGTGCAATATATGCAATATATTTTACTTAATCACATTTATTAAACCATAAAAACCTAGATTAATAGTTAAGGAAAAAGCGGGTTTCTAAAAAGAGTGGAAGTGGGCGACAAAGCAAGTGTGTGGATATTATATACATTTATATTTTAAAGGCGTCTCACTGACTTCATTCATTTGAACATACCCAACGAGGTACGTACCGCCCGCGTACATTAGGAATATAATTAAGTATTGACGTAAAACAATATTAGATGATTTACTGTATAAACTCTATTTATATAGCTTGAGGGTGGTGCGGTGGCCGTAAGGTGTCTTGCGGGCTTAAAACCCGCAAATGTACTTTTAGCATGAGCGGAGGTTTGTGTATTTTGATTGGCTGTAAGCTGCAATGTTGCGATGACATGCGCTGGCGATTCAATATCGCCGCAAAACCAGTGGCAGACTGATCAGCCATTCATAAAAATTATACCTTTTTTTTTTTTTCAGTGACGAAATAATCTTTTCAGTGACGAAATAATCTTGGAATATTTTGATGTTTTCTTTCTTTCTTTAAAACGAGACACATTTTGGAAACTGCTATTTTTAAAATGACCACAGTCTCCATCACATTCAGACTTTTTTCGCACTAAATTGCAACTTCTCCGCTAACTATTTGACTATAATTCATACATGAAATAGCAATATTTAACATTTGTGCTTCGCGCAAACAAATTACACTGTAAAAGATAACCCCAATGTAAATGTATGACTATCATACCAGACAATATTTTTTTAAATCTTGCACATCACCTGGAGGTCACTCAAGCACTGCCTGATCATATTTTTTTCATATTTCCACTTCTTGTTGGTGTAATGGCTTCCTGTCCCAGTACTTTTGTCCAAATCTGTTGGATCATAATGGTATGATGACGCACCCAGTAATGATCCACTAGCATAAACAGAAGATTATATCAATAATGAGTGGATTCCCACACAAGTGACTGTTAATGATGGGATATCTTTGGGACACACCCTAAAACTTTTTTACTCTTTGCTTCTGCCGCTGTGTAAAAGCAGGAGCGCGCGCGTCTTGAGGAGGAGAGGGTCCGAGTGCAGGAGCTAAGGAGGAAGTGCGAGGAGAAGCAGGAGCTGATCCCGAGTCAGCCAGCGAGCCAGAGAGAGCGTCTCACGCTCCAGCTGCAGCACGTAAGTGGATAAGTGAAGTGAAGCTATTATTGCCTCCTCCAAGGCGATTATTTTAAACAGCATGGCTTTGAACATCTAGCCAATTGTTTGTGTGCTTCCTGTTGAAGGGATTTTACAAACTCTTACAACCTTATTTGAAGCCCTAACCCTGTATTGAAACCCTTCTTTGAAACCGTAACTCTAATTTGAACAGCGTAACCCTGTCTTGAGAGCTTCAATTGTAACCCTAACTTGACTTGAAACCGTGCTTTAAAACCCCAACTGTGTCTTTAAATGCTCAACCCTGTCTTGAAACTGTAACCATGGCATGGAACTTTAAAATTAGAACATTGTCTTGAAACACTAACTTGAATTCCTGACTCAATCCTGAAACCCTATTTGAACCCCAACTTGAAACCCTAACCCTGACTTGAAACCCCATCTTTAAAATACTAACTGTGTCTTGAAAGCTTACCCTGTCTTGAAAACCTGTTTTGAAATTCAAACCCTGGCATAAAACCCTAATTTAAAACCCTAAATGTGTCTTCAAAACCAACCTGGCCTGAAACTGTACTTTAAAACCCTTACTCTTTCTTTAAACTCTAACTTGAAGTCCTTACCCTTTCTTGAAAGAATATTTGAAATCCTAACTCTAACATGAAAGCCTATTCATTAAAACTCTAACCCTGTCTTGAAGCCCTAACTTGAAACCCTAACCCTGGCATAAAGCCTTACTTGAAAACCCTAACTCTTTCGTGAAACCTTAACTATCTTGAAAATATATTTGAAACTCTAACTTGAAACCCTAACCCAGGCTTGAAACCCTACTTTAAACTTGTGACCAATGTCTTGAAACCCTTATGCGATACATTACGGACCAAACCACGAACTGAACCATAATCAATTTGTGTTTGTGCATTTTCTGCACTGTCAATTTGAAATCATGTCCTGTTTTTAATAAAAGGATGGAATTTTGAAAATTTTTTTTTTTTTTAATCATACTCTAATCAGACTCGTCCAGTAATCTAATTATAATTTTTTTTTTTTTTACCAATCGATCGATTATTAAAACAATCATTAATTGGAGCCGTAGTCATAACCCTTTCTTGAAAATATATTTGAAACTCTAATTTGAAAACCTAACCTAGTCTTGAAATCCTAATTTCAAACCCTAAACCCAATTTGAAATCCAAAACCTGCCTTGAAACCTTAACCCTTTTCATCAATCCATCCATCCATTTTCAACATCCGCTTATCCTGGTTAGGGTCGCGGGGCGCTGGAGCCTATCCCAGCTGACTTTGGGCGAAAGGCGGACTACACCCTGTGCCAGTCAGTCGCAGGGCACATATAGAAACAGACAACCATTCGCACTCTCATTCACACTGTCACTGAGTGGGAACTGAACCCACGCTGCCCGCACCAAAGTCACTACACCATCAGCGACTAACCCTTTTCAGTGCAGCACAAAGAGGTAAGAGGACATTTTAAAAAGGGGGGAAAGAAAATACATTTTAACTTATTTTTTGAATACATTAATCCACTAATGAATTAAGTCATAAAATTACAATTGAAGTGAATAAAAATAAGCTCATTGATTAAACCTTTCGTGGTAAGCGATTTATACAGTGTTAACCTTCCACACTGACAGCAGTGTTACTTTCCTAACAACAGAGCAAGCGAACATGCTCCTCTGATGTTGTTTTTGTGTCGCACACTTGTCTGATTGTTGCGTACCTGTTGGACCTGATGTGCCAATTTGTCACATTGCCCCCCTTTACACACACACACACAGGCATGCACACACGCATGCACACACACATGCACGGACACACACACACACACACACACACACAAGCCCTCAAGCAGGTGTGACCACAGCAAGACTGTACGTGTTTCCATTTGCACTGGCTCTGAATTCGCTTGTGCTGAATGTGACACTAAACGTCACAATCACACTTGAATTGTCAGGAAATACAATGTTGCAACACCTCACACAGATTACCACTGTTAAAAAAAAAAGAATGAAGAAAGCAACCTTTGAAAGTAAGTCTTGAAATCCTGATTTTAAACCCTGCCTTGGTTTGAAGACCTAATTTAAAACACAAACCCTTGTTAAAAACCGGAACCCTCGCTTAAACCCCTACTTTGAACCTCTGACCCAGCCTGGAAACCCTAATTAGAAACCCTTACCTGGCTTGAAAGCCAAACCTATAACGCTAACCGTAGCTGGAAATCCTTCTTTTAAACCCTAACCAAGTCTGGCAACTATAACTTCAGATTGGGTACGGAAAGTTTTCAGACCTCCTTAAATTTTTCACTCTTTGTTATATTGCAGCCATTTGCTAAAATAATTTAAGTTAATTTTTCTCCTCATTAATGTACACACAGCACCCCATATTGACGGAAAAAAATGAATTGTTTAAATCTTTGCAGATTTATTAAAAAATAAAAACTGAAATATCACACAGCCACAAGTAGTCAGACCCTCGGTATTTAGTAGAAGCACCCTTTTGAGTTAATACAGCCATGAGTCTTTTTGGGAATGATGCAACAAGTTTTTGACACCTGGATTTGGGGATCCTCTGCCATTCCTCCTTGTAGATCCCCTCCAGTTCTATCAGGTTGGATGGATGGTGGGCAGCCATTTTCAGGTCTCTCCACAGATGCTCAATTGGGTTTAGGTCAGGGCTCTGGCTGGGCCATTCAAGAGCAGTCACAGAGTTGTTCTGAAGCCACTCATTCTGTATTTTAGCTGTGTGCTTAGGGTCATTGTCTTGTTAGAAGGTGAACCTTCGGCCCTGTCTGAGGTCCTGAGCACTCTGGAGAAGGTTTTTGTCCAGGATATCCCCGTACGTGGCTGCATTCATCTTTCCTTCGATTGCAACCAGTTGTCCTGTCACTGCAGTTGAAAAACACCCCCACAGCATGATACTGCCACCACCCTGCTTCACTGTTGGAACTGTATTGGACAGGAGATGACCAGTGCCTGGTTTTCTCCACACATACCACTTAGAATTAAGGCCAACAATTTCTATCTTGGTCTCATCAGACCAGAGAAGACCAGACCAGACCACCATCTTGGGGTCCTTCAGGTGTTTTTTTTTTTAGCAAACTCCATGCGGGCTTTCATGTGTCTTGCACTGAGGAGAGGCTTCCGTCGGGCCACTCTGCCATAAAGCCCCGACTGTTGGAGGGCTGCAGTGATGGTTGACTTTCTAAAACTTTCTCCCATCTCCCAACTGCATCTCTGGAGCTCAGCCACAGTGATCATTGGGTTCTTCTTTACCTCTCTCACCAAAGCTCTTTTCACCCAATTGCTCAGTTTGGTCGGACGGCCAGCTCTAGGAAGGGTTCTGGTCATCCCAAACGTATTCCATTTAAGGATTATGGAGGCCACTATGCCCTTAAGAACCTTGAGTGCAGCAGAATTTTTTTTTTGTAACCTTGGCCAGATCTGTGCCTTGCCACAATTCTGTCTGAGCTCTTCAGGCCGTTCCTTGGACCTCATGATTCTCATTTGCTCTGACATGCACTGTGAGCTGTAAGGTCTTATATAGACAGGTGTGTGGCTTTCCTAATCAAGTCCAATCAGTATAATCAAACACACCTGGACTCCAATGACGGTGTAGAACCATCTCAAGGATGAGCAAAAAAAATAGACAGCACCCGAGTTAAATATGAGTGTCACAGCAAAGGGTCTGAATACTTATGGAATGTCTGTGTGATATTTGTTTTTTAATAAATCTGCATGTCAACAATGTCAACAATTCTGTTTTTTTCTGTCAATATGGGGTGGTGTCTGTACATTGATGAGGAAAAAAAAATACTTAAATGATTTTAGTAAATGGCTGCAATATGACAAAGATCTGTACCCACTGTAAATCCCAAACCATGGTTGAAACCATAATTGGAAATCCTAATTTGAAGCCCTCCTTTGAAACCGTAACTGTTGTTTGAGACAATAAGGTTTGAAACTCTACTTTGAATCGCTAACCCTGTTTTAAAATCCTAACCTGAAATCCCTAACCCTGTTCTTCAAAATCCGTACCCAGACTTGAAACCCTAACGTAAAAGGCTATTTTGAAAGCATAGCCCTTGTTTTAAAACCTAACTAAGGGTTGAGATGCTACTTCGAAAACACAAACCATGGTTTAAAACCCTGAAAAAAAAATCTATTACCTAATCCTACTTTATAACCCTAAACCATGCTTGAAATAGTCCTTTGAAACCCTAGCCCTACCTTGAAACCCTAATTTGCCCCTTGTCAATCCAGGATAAAGAGGCAATGGAGGCGGCCATGCGGGCCTTTGAGGACTGGGAGTTTCGCGTTCTGGAGCAAGAGAGCGGTGTGGATGAGGAAGAGGAGGAGGAGGAGGAAGGGGGTGTGGGCGAGGAAGACAAGGGCAAAGATGAAGAGAGGAGAGCGTCCCTGGAGAGGGACATCTCCTGCCAGCAGCTTGCTGTCAGCGCAGCACAGGTACATGGGTCACTTCTGGATGCTCATCATCCTCCATCAACCAGGAACTCGAAAAAAATTCATGAGGGCTTCAAATCCAAATTTGAAACCCTGGGCTTGAAAACCGGGTTTGAAACTCAAATGCAGGCTTGAAATCCTAATTTGAAAACCTAACCCTATCTTAGAAACCTACTTTGAAACCTTCTTACTGGTTTGAGACCCTCACCCTTATTTGAAACCCAAACCTAGGCTTAAAACGCTAATTTGAGATCCTAACACGTTACAAATCCAAACCCCGACATGAAACCCGAATTTGAAATCCTAAAGCAGACTTGAAACCCTAATTTGAAGCCCTAACTCTGGTTTATCCCTGGTTTGGGACCCTAACCCTTATTTACAACCAAACCCAGGCTTGAAACTATAGTATGAAATCCCAACCCTTGTTTGAAAACCTAACCTGGATTTGAAACCCTAATTTGATACCCTAACCCTGGGTTTAAACCATACTTTGAAACCTTAACTCTGTCTTGAAACCCTAGTTTGTAAGCCTAACACTGGCTTGAACCCTACTTTAAAACCTTAATAATTGTTTCAAAACCAAACCCAGGTTTTAAACACTAATTTGAAACCCTAACCTAGCTCGAAGCTCTACTTGGAAAAGCTAAACCTCATTGTAACTTTACTTTGAAACGCTAACGCTTGTTTGAAACCGTAACCTAGGCTTAAAACCTTACTTTAAAACCTTAACCTCGGCTTGAAGCCCTACTTTGAAACACTAACTTTTGCTTGAAACTCTAACCCTGACTTTTAAGCCTAACTCCGCTTTAAAACCCTACATAGAACCCTAACGCTTGTTTGAAATCTCAACCTAGGCTTGAAGCCCTACTTTGAAACAAGGCTTTACACGATCAGGATTTTTGGGGCCGATCACCGATCAGCGAGTTTAAAAAAAACGATAACCGATCACTGATCCAATCACGAGATGGAGTAGTGTGTCTATTTAAATGACTTGTTCATTGCTCAAAAAATTATATTTACAATAAATAATGTATCTTTGTTTATCTATTTATGCCAGTGAGGCACAGTGACAGACAGAACAAATGAGTGGTCTTCCAGTAGATGGCAGGAAGACTTTTTGTGACATTTTTGTTTGGTAGTGTGCCGTGAGATTTTTCAATTGTAAAATATGTGCCTGGAAGTCACTGCTCGAGTCCGATCATGTATTCTAATCAGTCAGGTCAAACCAACATTACAACATGACAGAAATAATGGCTGCTAACTTACTGTAATTAAATTACTTTATTGTAATTAAATTACTTCACGCACACCAAAACCTTAGGATGATTCGACAGAACGCCTGCATGTTCGCTTACAGGCATTAGTGCTAGCACTAGCTTGCTAGGCTACATAACATTTTGTTACCTGCTTGGAAGCCGTATCGTATTAAAATTATGTGAACGTACCCCAAGCAAGCCTTTAAAGAACGTCCTCTCCCGAGCACCGGTGACCACCAACACACGTTTTCCCCCATTTTGTTCTTATAAACGCACGTCATGATCCATTATTGTTGTCGCCGCCATGGTAACGAGTGTATCCGGTCGCATTTGAGTTGAAAAGATGAAGCCCAGTGATCGTAAAAAACGGGATGCGGTGGTATTTTATTGCAGTAGTCTCACATAGTGCAATCGTGAAAGACCAAATTTGTCTTGTAGTCTGAACCGGGAATTACATGTTTTCTGTCCCACACCGCCGACATGTTTTTTTTTTTAATAACTTTATTGGTGGTCATATATTTACAGTACTACGTCAAAAGACACGTGACAAGGCTAAAAATAAACTAGCTTTTGGATTCGAACATACTGTACATGATGGCGACGTGGATTAAATGTCTTTTACGGAGCCGATCAATGATCGGCAAATTATGACAATAAAGCCGATCAGACGATCGGCATAAAATGCTAATTATCGGCCGATACCGATCAGGCCGATCAGATCGGTGTAAAGTCAATTTGAAACCCTAACCCAGGTTAATATGAAATCCTAGCCGGGGGGCAGTAAGTATACCCCCCGGCTTGGCGCCTCTCACCGTGGACAACTCCAGAGTGGAAAAGAGTCCAACCCCTCTCGAGAGGACTGTTACCAGAGCCCAAGCCGTGTGTAGAGGCGAGCCCGAGTATATCTCGTCGGAACTTCTCAACCTCACACACCAGCTCGGGCTCCTTCCCTGCCAGAGAGGTGACATTCCACGTCCCTAGAGCCAGCTTCTGTAGCCGGGGATCGGATTGCCAAGGTCCCCGCCTTCGGCCACCGCCCAGCTCACACTGCAACCGACCCCTATGGCCCCTCCCACAGTTGCTGAGCCCATGGGAAGGGGGACCCCCGTTACCCTTTTGGGCTGTGTCCGGCCGGGCCCCACGGGTGCAGGCCCGGCCACCAGGCGCTCACCTTCGAGCCCCACCTCCAGGCCTGGCTCCAGAGGGGGTGACCCGTGTCCCGGCAAGGGAAACATAGATCCATATATTTTGTTCTTTATTGGGGTTTTTGGAGCCGTGCTATGTCTGGTCCCTCACCTAGGACCTGTTTGCCATGGGTGTCCATACCATGGGCGTGAAGCCCCAGACAACTTAGCTCCTAGGATCATTGGGACACACAAACCCCTCCACCACAATAAGGTGACGCCTCAAGGAGTGGTGGCACGCTGTAATGGTAGAAAAAGTTATTACGACTAAGGAACTGGCAACTGCACCTAATAGCCAGTGGTGGAATGTCTGTGCTCTGTCGTTGGTACTTATATAGTGGAGGAGGGCTGACTAATGCAAGAAAGCCCAAATGCGTACTTGGACTTTATATATCTCAAAACTTTAGTACTAAATTGTTCAGTCTTTGCACGTTTTCAGCACTTAGCCTCAAACATATTTAATGTATTTATAAACAAATCACTTTACAGGGTCTTTAAATGTTTTCCATAAACATTCCCACATGGATACTTGTTTCCCAAACTGCAACAAGTCACATGAACGGCGACAGAGGGAGTCACGCGTGGCCGTCCCTCTCTCTAAGCGTAAGTAGCATGAAGAGGAGCAAAGAACAGAAGGGTTGTTCACGAACAAATTACACTCACTGACTCACACACATTGTGACCTGCTCCAAGATGCCACAACACCTCCTCAATGCTGAACTCATGAATGCTGGATTTAAGATTCTCACTGTGTGCAAATACTAACTTCAAAACTTGTTTGGAACCCTAACGCAGGCCTAAAACCCTAATTTGAAATCTTAAAACCCTAACCCTAGTTTGAAACGTTTTCCCTGTCTTAAAACCCTACTTCGAAAATCTAACCCAGGCTTAAAAACCTACTTTGAAACCATAACTTGAAACTGTAACCCTGGCTTAAAACACTAACTGTTGCTTAAACCATAAACTAGGCTTAAAACCTTACTTTGAGCCCTAACTTGAAACCCTAACCATGGCTTAAACCCCTACTTTGAAACTCTAATCGTGTTTTATTTATAAGCCTTATTTTACACCCTAATACTGGTTAAAAACCCTACTTTGAAACATTCACCCTAATTTGAAAGCCTAAACCGAGGCTTGAAACTCTTAATTTCCTTAACCCTCTCTTGAAACCCGACTTTGAAACCCTAACCCTGGCTTGAAACCCCAATTCTGTTTTAAAACCCTACTTAGATGCTCTAATTTAACCCGTAATCTTAATTTAAAAATCTAACCCTAGTTTAACCCCTACTTTGAATCCCTAACCTTGTCTTAAACACCTACTTTCAAACCCTAACTGCGACTTGAAACATTACTTTGAAACCCTAACCCTATCTTGAAACCCTTTATGAAACGTAACTCAAAAACTTAACCCTGTCTTGGAATCATACTTGGAAACTGTGACCCTCAAGTCATAAGAAAGTTGTTACCCATTGTTAATACTGTATTACAGCATTTTAACTCTGTGCTGCACGCATCTCATGTTTTAATATCCTCAGTGGCAACACAGTTATGAAAAGACGTTAACCACTGTGATGAGAAAAATGTAATCTGTTCTGGGTCAAACTCTGACTTTTTTAATTTTTTATTTTTTTTCAGGAGCGAGTGCAGCTGCTGGAGACGCAGCTGACGGACATGGAGGGAGAGAAGGAGCGAGAGCTGGACGCCCTGACCAAGGAGAAGAAAGACCTCATGCAGTCCAATCACACAGTCAACACGGTCAGATTTCATAACTTGTCAGTCATTTAAGGCATTGGTCATTAAAATCATCTGCAGTTTTGCTTAGTTTGTTTTGCTTAGTCGGTGTGAATCACTCTTCACCCTGTGACTTGGGTTTCTAATGAATTGCTGACTTCCTGCGCTGTCTGATTGTTGCTGGCTGGCTTTTTGGTGACTGGATTGGACGGAATGAACGTCAAAACGTCAACATTGTGGCACTTTTTTTTTTTCCTTCTTCTTCTTTCTTTCCCTAACCTAAGGGTCAGATTTTGAATGGACAGAAGAAATTACATTTTATTTTAATCTATAACGTCACAAATGAAGTGGGAAAAGTACAAAAGTTAAAAGGAAAGTAATCATGTTCAGATTTTTAGCATACTTTTTTTGCTTTGTTGTGTTGTTAAAAGCTGTCAGAGTATTAAAGGGGACATCCATCCATCCATTTTCTGTACCGCTTATCTTCACTAGGGTTGCGGGCATGCTGGAGCCTGTCCCAGCTATCTTCGGGCAAGAGGTGGGGTACACCCTGAACTAGTCACCAGCCAATCGCAGGGCACATATAAACCAACAACCATTCACACCTACGGGCAATTTAGAGTCTTCAATCAACCTACCATGCATGTCTTTGGGTTGTGGGAGGAAACCAGAGTACCCGGAGAAACCCCACGCAGAGAACATGTAAACTCCACACATGTGGGGCCGGGATTTGAAAACCGGTCCTCAGAACTGTGAGGCAGAAGTGCTAACCAAATTTTTTTGCCTTGTTGTCTTGTTAAAAGCCATCAGTGTATTAAAGGGAACATATGATGGAAAATTTAGTTTTCAATAGCTTATAGACAAATAGCAAAAAATAATAAACCCTAATGGTAAAAATAGTTGGGTCTCTGGAGAGCCTGCCACCTGTCAAGTATGAAATTAAACAACCAAGTAAGTCTTTTATCTGCTTATCCCTGAAATCACATCTCTGAGTGAGCCTTTCTGGCTAATTTACATACAGTATCAAATATAATTTGCATACAACCAATAACCATAACTGCTCCACACTGAGCTTCTCCTCCCATGGCAGCTTTGCTGGGTGAAGCTGCTTGATTGTGAAGCGATGGCGAGTCCAGTGATGTTTCTGTTGCATGTGCCACATGCACAGATCCACTACACTCACTGATAAAAAGTTTCTAATTTGGTGCCATGGTGATGAAGTGCTGCCTCCACCAGTGAAAATAGAAATGAATCTTTACGAGTACAGTGTTCCCCCGCCTATTGGCAATTTGCTATTCGCGAATTTAACTTTTCAACAATAATTTTTTGGAGCTTATCCTTTGTTATTTGGTGAATAAACTAGTCACTGTTTTTGTGCTCTCTGAAATGCAACAATGCAATGCCAAAATGGCACCATGTGGAATTGACAGATCTCGAGTCAACTGATGGACAATAACAGTTTCCTTTATGTGGTTCTGTGACCACGCTCGTAACTCAAAAGACTTGTATCTCAAATCATTTTTCCCCAGTAAAATGGATGGAAATACCATTCATCTTTTCCAGCCCCACATTGTGCTCCTTTAAGTGTGCATGCCTTGGTCACCAGGGAGCAGTACAACACAGATATAACAGACACACATAAAAAAAAAAGTCTCACAACTAATTGACTCACTAAGCTACAGTAATATTGGTTGTTGTTCGCAAAGGATTAAGAATGTCTAGATAGATGATTTGGCGTCACGGTGACCGACTGGTTAGAGCATCTGCCTCACAGTTCTGAGGACCGGGGTTCAATCCCGGACCCGCCTGTGTGGAGTTTGCATGTTCTCCCCGTGCCTGCGTGGGTTTTCTCCGGGCACTCCGGTTTCCTCCCACATCCCCAAAAACATGCATGGTAGGATAATTGAAGACTCTAAATTGCCCATATGTGTGAATGTGAGTGCGAATGGTTGTTTGTTTGTATGTGCCCTGCGATTGGCTGGCAACCAGTTCAGGGTGTACCCCGCCTCCTGCCCGATGATAGCTGGGATAGGCTCCAGCACACCCGCAACCCTAGTGAGGAGAAGCGGCTCAGAAAATGGATGGATGGATGGATAGATAGATGATTTGCTGCGCTGTTTGTATTAAAAAAATCATTTGCTTAAAGGCTTTTATAACACAGGGAATATTGTTTTGCTTCGATTGTTAGCATCAAGCTTGCGGACGGCAAAGTTGAGTTGTTTTACATACTAATAATAGTATGTAATAATAGACTCTATGCATGATTGCACGCACCACTTGCACGTTTGGGGTACGGTGGCCTAGTAACTTGTCGCCAGGCAGACGCAAAGCTATAACAATGACAGCATAAAACTCCTCAAAGTATACTCGCCATCTCCTGGAAATCTGTAAAGTTACTGTAAGTGAGATATTACTATTAGAATTGCTACAGTTATCCAAGTATCAGCGAAATGATCAAAGGATCCTTATCTGATTATATGAGCCATTCGCAGTTTCGTAGTACCTGTCGTATATACTGTATATGCGGAGGTCCGTGTGTGCTTACTGTTCCACGGCTTAACCTTTTAGACAGTCAACTCTCAACTTTGTTTAAAAAGCGCTTTAAAAAACAACTTCAGAGTTAATAAAGTGCAACACAAATAGGAAGCCTTTATTGTTATTGTATGGCGCAGATACAATGAAATTGGATTTATGAAAACATAAAATATTACCAATAATAATAATGACAAGCCTATACTATTGGCAGGAGCAATATTTCTCACGGGTCGAGAATATTTCAAACACCCGTGACGGTAGCTCCGTGCTTGACACTGGAAACTCATACTCGCCTTAACTTTTCCACGGAAATGCTTAAATGTTGCCGTCCATATGGTCCATTGTCTTTGTTTTAAGTTTAAGTTTGACAATAACTTTAAAGTGGCTATAAACAGCTGGAAGCATCATTTTTGAAGAACGATTCACAGTCTGCCAAACTGCTGCTTGTTATGAAGTGAGTTGAGTTCGCTGCCACCATCTAGTGCTCATATCTAATTTTTTTTTGCTCGCAAAGCAAAAAGATTAACGATGGCTAGTATGTTGGAAAAACTCCTAAGTCAGGTAGCAATGTATAAACATTTAGAGGAGGGTATCAGTTACTTGCAGTTTTTGGCAGGGCTTTGTCCCTATATCTCGCGAATAGCAGGGTTTATTGTAAAGTTAATTTAGCCAGTAGCTCTGTGGCTTTGCACATTTGCAGTCTGGACGTGGAGGGGTGACCATCTCCTGCTCTGGAGGCAGTCTCAGAGTCTCCAGAAGTCTTCAATAACACCCAAAAAGGTTATTGGCTATATTACAAGTCTCTTAAATTTTTTTTTTTTTTTTAAATGTCACTAGTGGGATTGTCTGTAAATATAGTGACAAGTTTAGTTAGCATCACTGACTAGCCCTAGTTCTGCCCCGGTTGTCATGGTTGTCACGACAGCATTTGTGTAAGATCGAACCACTCCGCAAACCGAGTAATTTCCTCCAGAGTGTCACAAATGGCTGTTGTGTATTTAGACAGAAGAATGTAAGCGAGATTTTATTTGTTTTAAGTTGTGACAATAAGCATGTCTCCTTAAAAGTCAAAATGTCTTACTTTAGAATCCCGCAGTTGTTTTTGGTAAAGACATTGAAAAGTAATGCAGAAGGGACACAATGCAATAGTGTAATAAGACTATTTACAAATGACACTAACTAGTAATATTAAATTACTTTTTGCAAGTAACTTGCTCAACACCGACAGCTTTACAGTCTCTAATGCGCACTTTCACAAATCCTACTGCTAATATTCCGGAAGCGACCTTTCAGTAGAGAGAGAGGAACGGTGAGAGAGAGAGGGAGGGACGGGAATGAGGAGGAGGGAGTAACGCGCCTGCAAGCGTGCAGCGAAGAGGCAGCGACGGCGGGACACAAAGAGGTAAGCGCAGAAATGAGCTGGCCTTGAGTCACTAAATGAGTCGCTTGATGAGAGAACGGACAGCTGCGGAGCAGATGTTTGCAGATAGCCGTCCTAAAGCGACATGGTGTTAAATCAGCTTTTCGCTTGCCATTCCCTGCAGGCGCGCTGGTGTCAACGTGTTAAGTGTGAGGAGTCGCTCATGTGTTTGTGAGTCAAGTAGCAGGCAATCCGGGAAACACGAAGCGAAACTCACATTGTGTCATTTGAAACAAATTCCAAACATGAGCCAGATGTGGTAAGAGGATGCTTTAGTGTGTTTGTAATCAAGCCTTAATTACTATTTGTACATGGAATGAGTTTGCATTTTTTTTCCTCATTGATATCCGGGCTGCAACTTGGGCAAGGGAACTGTCAACAATCATGCTGAAATCATGCGCGCATCAAGTAGGAACAATAAAGGAAGACAGGTAGGCTTCCAGGATGATCCACATTAAATTTGTTGGGATTTCACAAATGATTTTTACAATAGGAATAATGGAAATCTAACTACTGGGAGCCCCTGCTATTTGGGTGGAATAGGAACTCAGCCCTGGCGCAAACGGTGGAAATCCGCAAATAGTTGACGCCATTCTAAAAGGGAAGTTTGTAATTGCTTATAGTTGCCACAAGTTGGCGAAAAAGTATTTAAAATGGCGAGGACCATCTAGCAGCAACACCATGCATGTAGGATGTACACGAACAGGAATCAATGTTACATAAATGATTGTATTAAAAGGTTAACTTATTCAACACAAACCACCTTCACATGAGCCTTATCAATAGTATTAGCTAGCATACTAGCCTAAATAACACGCTAGCACAAACTAAAGTGACATCACACACAGAATATGCACACTAACTAGCACTTTACACACGTCAGTAAGTTATTAAACTCACTTTTTACCATTTACACACAATCAATGTTGTAGAACACAGGCAAATTTTACCAACAAAGAAAAGTACACGTGTTTTTAGGTGCATGGGGAGAGATATTTCCAGTTTCACTTTTAACAGTGCATGAGTTGCATTCAAGGACCTGCATTCCACAAGATGGCGCCAAAGTAATACATTTATTGTTTTGGCCAAAGCACAAAAACAAGCAATAGAGGAGACTTTGAATATGTCTGAGTTTACCGTCGTCTTTGCTTCATACCTATTCTTGGGGCTCTTTCTTGTAGAATAAATGTCATGAGGTAAAAAAGAAAAAAACAAGCTAAACACATGGTTTGATGCTCTCGTGAGGTCTCGATGACAGGACCTTTTTGTGAGAAATTTAGAATTGAATGACCAAATTCACGTAACGCTGGCGTCGAGCGGAAACCTCGCATCTTCAAAACATCGCTTGGCATGGTTGGTTTCCCATCACCATTGCATTGTCAAAGAGAGCAAGCCATTGGTAACACTTTATATTGATCAATAATAATAATTATTATTTTTTAAAATTATTTTATTAAAAACAAAAAAATTGTCGACTGACCAATAGTATCGATTGGTGACAAATTTTACAAAATTTGGACAATGAAGTTTCGGCCTGATGCCAGCAATATGTTCATACTGTGTGTACAGTTCAACATGTCACAATAATCGAAGTTGTTCAGATTTCAAAGCAATTATTTTACAGTAGGAATGAATACAAAGGTAATTAATCTTTTCCGTAGTCGAACTGTGGACGTCATGAACTGTTAGAGCTGTAAATGCTTGAAGTGGCATTTTGAACTGTAGTAGCGACTTATGAGTGCAGATGTCCAACTATTGAATGATTCAGTACTTTTTCCCAAACTTGCTATTCTCTCACAAGAAGCAAAACGGCAAAGTTCACAACACTTCTATACCTTTCTTTGACTCTTCCAGTCTGTGTATCTCTGTTGCAACCCTATTGTAACATTCACTTAAAGAAGGTCAAATCAAGTTGACATTTAAAGGTTATAGTATCTCCATTTTAGGTTCATCCTGAAATTTCACCCCAGAGCCCAATATCCATAACTTTTTGTGAGTAGTTTGGGTTTTGCTTGCTTCTCATCTCTTACAGTGTTTTGTGACATTGTGTGAATCCTAATGCAAAATCCCAAAATGTATGTAATATTTTGTTTTGTTTGTTTGTTGGGGTAATTGGTTTAAATGAAGCTTTACTGGTGTCATAAATATAAGTATGCCATGCCTAGCTACAACTTGTCATATTGTACAACAAAAACAAAAAACTTCTTGTCCCCTAAGATTGTCCAAGAAAAGAAGCCACTCACCGATTGGTCAGATGTCACCGGCTCCGCCCCATACATGATGTCACTGTCACCTTTTAGCGTTCATAAGCCTTCTCAGGTATACAGTGAAAAAAAAATAAAAATAATAATAAATAAGTAAAAGTCACTTTGATAGGATTATTTCTAAATTCACTGGTGTTTTTGTTTTGTTTTTAGGCGCCGCACAAGGATGCTGGCACTCTGCCCCGGAGACGGAGCTTGCACCGCAGCGGCAGACTGAAGGATAGGCCACTCTCAACTCAGGGTGAGCGGTCGCCTCAGCCGAGCCCTCGTTTGTCTTGACTGTTTGTTCACATTTGTCCAATCAAATGGAAGACGTGTCTGTTGGGAAAGAAAGACCGCCGATCGATGGTGAAAAGCCAGATTGACTTGCACAGACCAGGTGATCCAGTCTGGGGTCTGCACGTTCTTCTTTTGTGTATTACGTGGACAAAAGTATTGGAACGCGCAGTCAGTTACTCAAGCAGGTGTTGAACAAATGCCCCTGAATCTGAATTATTCCCCTTACATTTTGGAAATTGGTGTGCTTCTAACGGTTGTTTTTCCATTGAAAAGCATGTCTCTCCAAATTTTGTGAGTGGTTGATGGCAAAAACAACTAATTCTGTTTTTTTTTTTTTT
Source organism: Phycodurus eques (assembly GCF_024500275.1). Lineage (NCBI taxonomy): Eukaryota > Metazoa > Chordata > Actinopteri > Syngnathiformes > Syngnathidae > Phycodurus > Phycodurus eques. Next base: position 14,552,145 of record NC_084528.1, on the reverse strand, counting down.
TTTTTATGACAATATTAGAAAAAATTAACATGTGCACGTACATGCTTTTATTTGGAAAAACAACTTTGAATAGTTATAGAAAAATAACGGAGTAGTTGTTTTTGTATTCTGTAAATGAATGCTTTCGATCTCGGTTTTTTTTTGGGGGTGGGGATAAAAATGATGATGTACTGCAAATGCTTTTCACCAGAAAACAACAAATTTACCTTGACACTACAATGAAAACCATGTATGTCCATTTTTATCTTTTTACATGTTTTCTGTCAAAACAAAATAAGTTGTTTTCAAGATGTTAGGACAAAAACATGCTTTCCAATTGATGCATTATGCCTTACCATCAAATGAAAAGCATGTATCTCCAAATGGTGTTACTTTTTACTGTTTATCGCAAAAGTACCTTACTAAAATCCTTGATGTCCTCCCACGCTACATATCCTGTGAAGCTCCCTAATGTCTTCCTTCTCTCTCAGGCCTGGTGAGTGCAACCCTGGGTAGCAGCCATCCCCAGGAGGCATACACCTCCCCCCTCTCCTCTCCGCGCCAGAGACTCCACAACGGGCATGTCGAGGGGCACCGAGCCGACAGCGCCAACGGCTGCGAACGCCTCATGCCCAGCGATAGCACACAGAGCTCTCGCGCTGCCAGGTCAGCTTTGTGCTGCGCTTGATGCCATGGAAACTTTTAGGAAGATTAAAACAAACTCCAGGATGAGTTTGACTTTTAATGGACCCCTAAAAATGGCCAAAATGACTCTAACATGGCTGCTTCAGATCAAAACGACAGACTTCCTCTGTCTTTACGTCTTCTTATGACTTTTATTGTGGGTGTATTCATTATAGACATACCTACCAAATTTCACGTTGCTAAGTGATACTGGCTTCGGGTGCTGAATTTTCTAAAGAATCGTGTTACAGAATGTTCTTCAGTTTTCATGTCTTATGACCCCCCCTAATCAAACTTTGACAAAGATGCGACCACACGCAATGACCAAAGCTTAAATGTTTTGCAGTTCAGTGTCTAGATATGTAGTTCAAATTTGGTAACAATCAGACACAATCTCTAGGACAAGTTCATCCCCTGAAAATGGCCAAAATAAGCCCATAATGGCCACTTCTAATCAAAATGGCAGTCTTCTTGTGTCTTTTGTGGCATGGGTTTGGAAGACTTTTTGGTGGGTGTGCTCATGACAGACCAAATTTGATGTTACTAAGTGAAAATGTCTTTGGGGACTCAATAAAATAAAAAAATCAGTTTCATGTTCCACGGTGAGTCATCAAACTTTGTTGCCATCCACACACAATAAGAAAAACTCAAAATGTTTTGGAATTTACCGTCGCCCATCTGTCTAGTATAATTATCTCCAATTTGATAGCAATTTGACAAAATCTCTAGAACAAGTTCTCTTTAAAAGGACCCCGAAAATGGTCAGCTACAACCAAGATAGAAGGCTTCTGTGTTTTTAGAGGCTTGTGTTCTTGAGACTCTTTTGTGGGTCTACTCATTATAGACATCTACCAAATTTCATGGTGTCGAGGGAAACTAGCTTTCAGGGTTAAATTAAAAAAAAAAACAGTTTTGTTTTCAACAAAGGGTCAAACTTTGTTGCGATCCTTTGAAGTTTCGCAATTTAGCGTCGCCCATTTGTCTAGTGTAATTAGTTCCAAACTGGTAGCAATCGGACAAAATCTCTAGGACAAGTTTTTCTTTGAAGAAACCCTGGAAATACCCAAAATGAGCCTGAAATGGCTGCTTTAAACCAAAATGGCAGACTTTCTGTGTTGTTTCGGGGAGGGGCTCTTGAAAATATTTTGGGTCAACACATGTACAACATGCCTACCAAATTTCATGTTACTAAGTGAAACAAAATTCAGGGGCTGGGCTGAATTTTCCCAAAATTGTCGAGGGTGTGGTACCAAGCCAAATTTGCTGCTTCGTAAAACTGTTTTTTGGGCTGAATTTAAAAAAAACAATTTTAACGGTGCGACTGAACCAAAATATCTGCTTCAAAACAAAATGGAAGACTGGCTGTGTTTTTTAGGCATGGTCTACTCATTATAGACATAACTTTCAAATTTCATGTTTCCAAGCGAAACTGGCTTTGCTTGCTGATTTAAAATAAATATATAAATAAATAAATAAAAAATGATCGTACTACCTAGCCAAAATATCTGCTTCAAACCAAAATGGAAGACTTCATGTGTAAAAGTTGCTTTGGGGGCTGAATTTGATAAAAACAATTCAAAAGGCTGTTGTTACATGCCGACCAAAGTTTATGTTGATAAGGTGTTTTACAAAACCTGTCCATAATCAATTTGAAGATCCACAGTTCAACGACAATCCATTTAAACTTGTTTTTCTGTGTGTTGACTTGTAGTCCGTGTCTGATGGATCTGGTGGAGATTGAGCGGAAGTTGCGGGAAGCCAAAGCGGAACGGGAGAGGCTGCTCAGAGAAAGGGTGAGTGGTGCAGAAAACTTCAGACTTTTTGTCAGCATCAGATTAGGCACAAGACGTTATTTTGGAAGATAATGTTTTTTGGACACAGGAAGAGCGACAGCGAGAGTTGTTGGAGGAGAGAAGACAGCATGAGCTCAACACGCCCAGGCTAGAACCAGCAGAGGCAGGCAATCTGCACAGGCCAGAACCACTGGAGAACCAGATCAGACCACCGCTAAACTCTCCTGAGGTAATCCATGAGTCCTGCAAGACTTGGTTGTAGCTCTTTGATGGTCTTGGACTCGCTCAATAAACATTATTAGCTAAGCTATACAATGAAGAGCAAGTATCTCCACATTTTGTGAGTTTTTATCTTTTTAAGAATTGTTTGTTCGTAAAATTTACTTGACTACGTGACTACAACAGTATGGGATAAATGCTTCAACTTTTATCTCAAACTATTAATTGTTCTGTTTTGAGTAATTTCTTGATTGAACAGGTTTAGAGGTAATCAGGTTTGGCTGTGGTCAGTGAAAAGTAACTCAGTTGCAATGTACATGCTTTTAATTGAAAATAAAAGCTTTATTCACACTGTCATTTTCCAATTAAAAGGTATAGGTATAGGGGGAAAATGAAAAAGCGTTCCCATTTTATAAATGTATGCCGCCATCTAGAGGTTATGAAAAAGCTTAACTTCAGAATAATTATTTTCAAAAAATACTTCGTTTTGATCATATGAGTAGAAGCAAACTCATGCATTGTAAAAATGCATTATACATAGGTAGAAGGGGTTTCCAGAATTTTGAGGTCAACTTTGGGGGTGCGCATTAAACAAGAGAAATTACGGTATGTCCATGATATCTTTTCAATTGGTCGCAAACGCAAAAACCTTTGAAATTATGGGTGTTTAAATATTACAAAAGAAAACAAGAAAAAGTGTTAGCCTCTCAACTTCCTTCCTGCCTTCCTTCCATGGCTCACTGTCGGTGGGCCCACTTAAGTTGGATATTATGAAAAAAGTTGGAGATACAGTAAATAAATGTCATTGGTAATTAACAATAAAGCTTTGCTGGACAATGAAAAACCCAGGTAACTCTTTTACAAAAAAAGGCTTTGTTTTTTTTAAATGTCAGAAAATCTTTTTATCCTTTTATTTTTATTTTCAGAATCTAAATGTATTTTTTGGTGGTTTTTTTTTAGTATTACATAAACAGATTCATACTTATTAAAAAATGACAATGAATTATACTTTGCTATCCAGTGAAAAGCATGTACAGTATTTTTGTATTCTGTTTTTTTCCTGTGTGTATCACAAAAACGAAGACAATTTATCAAACAAACAAAAAATACCAGTTAAAGGGAATACAAAATTTGGGGATACATACTTTGATATATTGACATCGTTATATACATCGTTAATAAAATGGACAATAGACACAATCTGGTTGATTTGTGTATGTATTAGTATTATACTATATACATTTTAACTGACTAGTAAATACTATCCTTAAAATACTGTATTTGGTTATGTTGTTGGTAAATTTACGATAAATTCAATGTCTGTCTGTCGCAGCAACTGCCTCTATCCTTGTCTCCGGACTTCGACCTGCATGCCCATGTGGAGTCTCTGGGTCACAGCGTGTCGGGCTGCAATGACCTGCGCCTGACATCTCGCCGCTGTGCGGGCTTCCTGACTAAGCGAGGGGGCCGGGTCAAGACATGGAAGAAGAGGTGGTTCCTCTTCGATGTGGACCACCGACGGCTGGCCTACTACACAGGTTGCATGGGTCTGGGGAGCAGGATTTATTTGTTTTGAGAAGAAATAATGTTTTGAATGAATAAATTACTTAAATTTTTCAAAAACATTAAAGCGGTGTAAGAATAGTGTAACAATAAAAAATATATATATATGATTAAAAAAAGGCATAAAACTAAAATACCATTAAAAATATTTTTTCAATCAGTTGAATGTAATAAAATGTATTTTAGAGACATGAAAATAGTATATAATTTTTAAAATTGAAGTATAAAAAAGTACAATTGAATAAATAAGTCTATGACAAATAGCTTAAAAATAGTATACATTTTAAAAAATCCTTACAATTTAATATATAATGTTTATATTTAAGATAATTCAATCTTAAAAATAAAATAATAAAAAGCATGAATTTAATACGTTTTAACATTTTATGAAACAGCAGAAAAATAGTACATTATAAAAACAAAAACAAAAAATCAGTTGAATGTAATAAAAAAACTAATTTTAAAAACAAAATAGTATACTACATCAGAATAAGACAAAATATAAATAATTCATATTTTATTAAATACTGCATAAAAACAGTATAAGGCGGCTCGGTGAACAACTGGTTAGCATATCTGCCTCACAGTTCTGAGGACCGCGTTTTTGTATGAAAATTAACATTTTAAAATCAATGAGTAATGTTTTTGACATACAAATAAAGTGGATTCTGAATCTGATTGACTTGAATTTAATCAAGATATATTTTTCCAAAACAACAACAGTAGTATATTTCTTTTCTACTCAATGAATTCAAACAAACAAAATGTTTTCATTTATATTCATTCTGCACACTTTGAGATCCCAGAATACCTAAACACACACACACACACACACACACACACAGTGCAGCACGGTGGAGTTCAAATCCAATCTTCCTGTGTGGAGTTTGTATGTTCTCCCTGTACCTTTGTGGGCTTTCCATGGGTTCTCCAGTTTCCTCCCACATTCCAAAAACATGCATGATAGATTAATTGAAGACTAAATTGCCCATAGGTGTGAATGTATGTGTGTGTGTAAACTTGCAAGGATGGCTATTTTATTTCAATATAATCGTCTCAAATGTGTTTTATTCTTATTTTGTTCAGATTGTGACGAGAGGAAGCTGAAGGGAGTAATCTACTTCCAGGCTATAGAAGAGGTTTACTATGACCACCTGCGCACGGCCGCCTCTGTAAGTTGTTCGTACAGTACCTAAAAAACAGGCATATTTGAGAAACTGTACTAGTAGGCTAACTAAGCCACTAGGCGGCGCTTTTGACAAACTGCAAAAGTACATGAGGAAGCGGTTCTGACAATTTAGTTTTTAATGAATATATTGAAATAAGTCAAAATAATAAGTTTAAAAGACTATTAAATATATACTTAATAACAACTTCTTTTGTGCCAAAATTAAATGAAATTAAATGCATATAAAAGTATGTATTCATTCATTTAAATGTGAAATAATTACATCTTTTAACTATTAATTATTATTAGTTGTATGTAATTATATTCTTATTTAATTACTTTTTTAATGACATTTAATTTCATCGTATATATGCTTTTGATTGAATTTTTAAATTTAAATGATTTAACAGATTTGAAATATGTATTCGTTTGTTAAAATGTATTGAATTTCTACATTAAAATGATTTAACAGATATAACAGAAGAAATATGTTTACATTTTTTAAAATGTGAAATAGTTTTAGCTAGTTAAAGATTATTTATTTCAAGTATTTTTTATATATTTTGATTTGATCTCATTTTTTAAAAGGCATTTTGATTTAATGACCTCTAGTGGCGGCACCGCACGGTGGATGACTGGTTAGCACATCTGCCTCACAGTTCTGATGACCAAATCCCGGCCCCACCTGTGTGGAGTTTGCATGTTCTCCCCGTACTTGCGTGGGTTTTCTCCGGGCACTCCGGTTTCGTCCCACATCCTAAAAACATGCATGGTAGGTTGATTGAAGACTCTAAATTGCCCGTAGGTGTGAATGGTTGTTTGTTTATATATGCCCGGCAAACGGCTGGCGACCAACGTAATTTATTTTATTGTATTTCATTTTTAGTTGACTTTTTAATGGAATTCTTATTTAAGGACATTTGTAGTGATTTGTCATTTTTATTTCATTATATAATTTGTATTAGATTTTTTTATTTTATGACGTCATTATTTTGTCATTTTTACCTATTGATACATTTAATGGACTTTGTGTATTTACTGGAACTTTGAATTATTAATACATTGTTTTGATATTACTTTTATTGATTTTATTTCAGCACACACAAACCTGTTTGTATGCTATATTATTGATATAACGATATAATTTTATGATCCAGTTGAACATAACACAAATGGCAAGAATCCATTCTAGGGTCAAACAGTCAAACAGCGTAATGCCTTTTATCATGTGTCCCAGTGACTTTTAAAATAACATTTGTCCATTAAATCTCTTGTCCAGTCGCCTCGGCCCAGCCTGACGTTCTGCGTCAAGACGTATGACCGCCTCTTCTTCCTGGTGGCGTCAAATCCAGTGGCCATGAGGATCTGGATGGACGTCATCGTTACGGCAACCGACGAGCACAGCCGCTATTGACCTCAACAGGTGAGCGCTTGCTGAAGAGGAAGACGCAGCTATTACTTTTTAAAGCAGGAGGAGTTTTATCAGTCTGTTACTGGGTGCTTTGCCTCCTCTGTTGAGTCACCGTCGGGCATTACAGCTCTGAGACACTAAGGGACCAGTAATGCATGACATAGCTAATCAAAATTTGATTGATTTAATGTTCATATTATACTGTGTGTGTACAGGACATTTTCACAGGATTAACTTATTCTATGGACCTGTGCGTGGGTTTGCAAATACAAGAAGTCATACACTGTTCTCAAATGCACTATTAAATATGTAAAGAAATTGTTTTTTTATGTTTTTGTCTTTTTTTGGTATACATACTCTATAGCTATGTTTATTGGGCCACAGCAGTTTGAAAGGGAAAAAAGGTATGTTTGGCAAGGGAATTATGAACAGGTCTTAATAGCGGTCAGTGTTAGCACAACACCTTAAGGTATTTACTAGAAAGCAAAAAAAAAAAAAAAAAAGTCAGCAAAAGCTTACTAGACACATCTGAACTTTATATGATTGGTTAATTCTGAACACCGCCACAACCCCAGTATGTAACCTAAGTGAGTACTCATTCACTACCAGCCCTTCCAGTTAACATGGATATTTCACTTCTAAAACCATCAATGTTAGTGAATGAATTTAAGTAACTGTAACTAAATAACTAAAAGTAAAATTATGTACAGTCACGGCCAAAAATATTGGCACACCTGTGCAGGGCCGGCTACCAAATGGGCGCCCAAGACGAGATTTTAACATCACCTCCCTCCAATAATGATTTACATAAACTTACAAAGAAATACCAATAATTTTTAACATTGCCTTTAATTCAAAAGCTAACATGCCACACAATTTAAAATATAAAATCGAACATTTTCTTCATTCCTGTATCGTTACTGCCAAACAAATCATGTGAGTAACTTGCTGTTACAACATCTAATGGGACAAACCAAAAGTACCAACAACTCGACCTCTCTGTCTCCCATTTTGTTCCTTTTTTTTTTTCTTTTCTGTGTTCTGGACGGTTTTGATTATTTTGACATGTTTCCAAAATTCTCTGGGGTCACATCAATAAATTTACCACTACCCAAACGGAGAGCGAGCAGTATACCAATCAGCCAGAGGAGAGAGTATTTGTCATTCTCATTTGTAATAATAATTATTCGGCATTTCGTTTAGTGGTCAAGTGATTGCAAATATGTACACTAGGACCGTCATTATCGAATCTTTTTAGAATCGATTCTCCTATTGCTTATTGATCAAATAATTGAATACCAATCACCTACCCCATTATGATTATATTTACGATTTACATACAGTTTATTCTCATTTATGAGGGATGGACTTCAATCCTTAAACATGATATGTTGGTCCTAAGTGTATGGTATAAATTTGGTGTACAGAATTTGAGACAGCAAAATGCTAAACGGTTAGCAATCGCATTTAGCATTAGCGTGTTAGCGATTACCATTTTAGGTAGAAAAACTAACTATCATTCAGCTCACTCATACTTATAATATTAAATGTACATTACACATCTAACAGTGTCTAAAAAAATCATAGACGCTCCTTTGTCGTTTTTGGCAAAGTATATCATTGCTCCAACACTGCGTCTGCCTGAAACATGGTTTCCGGTGCGGTTCTGGTGGGATTTTTAATTTTACATGGGTGGGCCTGCCCTGTGCATCTGTCAGAGAATGAGAAATTTGTAGCAATTACAAATGCTTGACTATTCACATGTTCATTTCTTTTGTTTGCATTGGAACAAAACAAAAAAAGCTGGGAAAAAAGCCAAATCTGATCATTCCGCACAGAACTCCATAAATGGACTGGACAAAATTATTGGCACTCTCAACTTATTACAGTATTTGGTAGCACACCCTTTAGAAAAACAAAAATAACTGAGATCAGTTGTTTACTGTAACCATCGTTTCTTACACTTCTGGCCCACTCTTCCTATTCCTAACTAAATCATGATAATGCATTACACTTATATCGTACTTTTCTAGGTACTCAAAACTGCTTTACAGTTTCATGCATTACTCATTCACTCCTCAGTCACACCCTGGTGGTGGTAAGCTACTTGTATAGCCACAGCTGCCCTGGGGGAGTCTGACAGAAGCATGGCTGCCAAACAACGAGCACGACGACGATATGCACTCGGGCAGGGATACGAAGCGGCGACCCTCTGGATGCAGGGCGTACGCTCACCCTCTCTACCACGCTACTTCATTGAGCAACTTCACATTCAGAAAAATGTTCTTTATTACCTTGCTCATTTTATTTTTTTCTGATCATGCAGGGATTGGGATCACAGGTGCAGGGTTCATTTAAATTTGATTTGCATATATAAATGTGGGCGTGGACAGGGAGGGGTCAGCTCCTCCAAAATGTGCGCTCAATTGTACGTTGATTGGGATGTACGAAGGAAATGTACTTGGATTCATGCGTACGCACAGATTCATACATCTGGATATTTTTGTGCTTACGACGTTTTCTGGATTTGAGCGTACGCCATGTTTCAGTAGGAAATCCATGCAAGTCTTTGTACATGAGGCCCCAGGAGAAGCTCATCCATTCTTTTATCACAAGTAGACTTGACTATTGTAATGGTCTTCTGACTGGACTCCCCCAAAAGAGAATTACCAGAACAAAGAGATCAGAGCATATTACTCCAATTCTAAAGTCTCTCCACTGGCTCCCAGTCAGCTTTAGAATAGATTTTAAAGTTCTGCTCCTGGTCTATAAATCTCTGAATGGTTTAGGTCCTGGATACATGAAAGAAAAGCTCATGGAATATAAACGCAGTAGGGCTCTTAGATCGACAGACTAAGGTCAAGTAGTGGCGCACAGAGTCCAAAGCAAACATGGTGAAGCAGCATTTAGCTATTATGCTGCACACAAATGGAATAAGTTGCCAACAGAAGTGATGTCAGCCCCAAGTGTGAAAGTTTTTAAATCCAGGTTAAAATCTCTTCTTTTGCTCACGCTCTTTAGGGCATTTCCACTTTTAAGTGATATTTCTTGCACTGTACGCAGTTTTAATTGTACTTTAATTTTTTTTAAAGTTTTTTGTTGTTGTTTTTAAATGGTTTTAATCATGTAAAGCACATTCAAAAAAAAATTGTGTATGAAATGCGCTCTATAAATAATTTTGCTTTGCTTTGCCGAATGGAAAATTTCCCCTTGCATTACTTTTACTTTTATACTCTTAAGTAGTTTTGAAACCATTACTTTTACCCTTAAGTAGAACGCTTGAGTTGATACTTAAACTTCTACAAAAGCCTTCTTAAACCCTAATACAGTATCTCTACTTGAGTAATGAACATCAATACTTTTGACACCTCTTTGTTAGACCCTTGACCTCTGACAGAGACCCAGCTTTCTGACAATGGGCCCTACATTGCGCCCCAAATTCTTTGGTAGTCTTCAGATTTCATGATGCCATGTACACAGTCAAGGCATCCTGTTTCCGATGAAGAAAAGCAACCCCAAAACATCAATGATCTGCCACCATGTTTGACCGTTCTCTTGTCTTTGAAGGCCTCATTTCATTTTCAGTAAGCAGTACAGTTATGTGCTTTACCAAGAAGGATTCTGGCTTCTTCAGGTACATGTTGGTTGGCTTTTTTATACAGTACGTCTGTCAGCAGTGGGGTCTGCCTGGGTCTCCTACCATAGTGTCCCTTTTAATCCAAATGGTGTCTGATAGTGCAAGCTGACACTGTTGTACCCTCTGTCTGCAAGTGAGCTTGAATTTGTTTGGTATCCACCATTCAAACAATCAGTCATTGCAATCTTTCATCAATGTTTCTCTTCTGTCCACGTCCAGGGAGTTTGGCTAGAGAGCCATGGGCTATGAAACTCTTGATGACATTGCGCACTGTAGACACAAGAACATTCAGATTGCTGGAGATGGACTTGTAGCCTTGAGATCGTCCATGCTTTCCGCAATTTTGGTTTTCAAATCATCTTGACAATTCTTTGCTCTTCTTTCATTTCTCAATGCTCAGTGAGGTACAGTACACACAACACAAATGTTGAGTCATGTTTTCACCATTTTAACTGGCTGCAAGTCTGATTTCTAAATTGCTAAATTAAAAAGCAACTGTTACTTGCCACGGGTGAATTGAATTACACATTAAAGGAGTACGGCATGCTTGCAATACAATAATTTCTGACGATTTTGATAAGGTGCCAATAATTTTGTCCAGTCCATTTTTGGAGTCCTGGGTGGAATGATCAGATTAGGGGTTTTTTCCTCATCTTTTTCTTGTGTGTGTTTGTATTGTTCTGTGTGCTATGTACAAAAAACTATGTTGCATTTATGAAATCAACGAACTGTTGCAGAGAACACAGAATTGTATTTCTGCATGTAACAAAAAGCATTTTACACTTGGTTGATGCTTAATTTTAAATAAAATACTCAGTGTCTATTTGAGTCCTCGTATTTAAGAAATAAAAATCCAAACGTACCCAACCCGCACGAAACAAAAAATGCAACGCCGCAGATGCCATCTGCTTCTGTGTTTGATAATTTTATTGCGTGTAGTACTGGATTGTGCAGTCAACTGTTCGCCTCGTATTTCGGTGACAAAAATCCAAACTTATCCACGGCACTGAACCAACAATGCAAAGCAAAATGTGGCGTTTGCTTCTGTGTTCCATCGCGTGTACTGGAGTGTGCAGTCAACTGTTCATCAGCGGTGAAAGCAAGAGAATCACCACGCATTAGATGTTCTGTTATTTTCAGAAATATTTATTTTCTTTAATTTATCCATTTAGCTTCCAGGCAAGGGTCATAAAGCTCAATACATCATGATGGTGGTGTGCTGGATTAATTTGGGCTGCTAGACGTGAGGTATGCCAGGTATACGATATTCGAGTGTCGCACGTCATGAATGTGACGCATATTTTGGGCGATAAAAATATTTAAAATGTTTTATTTTAATGTGACTTGTTTACCATCCATCCATTTTCTGAGCCGTTTATCCTCACAAGGGTGGCAGGAGTGCTGGAGCCTATCCCAGCTACCATCGGGCAGGATGCGGGGTACACCCTGAACTGCTCGCCAGCCAATCGCAGGGCACATATAAACAAAGAACCATTTGCACTCACATTCACACCTATGGGCAATTTAGAGTCTTCAATTAACCTACCACGCATGTTTTTGGGATGTGGGAGGAAACCGGAGTGCCCAGTGAAAACCCACGCAGGCATGGGGAGAACATGCAAACTCCACACAGGCAGGGCCGGGGATTGACCCCGGACCTCAGAACTGTGAGGCAGACGCTCTAACCAGTCGTCCACCGTGCCGCCACTTCAAATTTAGAATTATATTTAAAAACGAACAAACTACAATAAAATTAATTTAAATAAAATACTCATTATTTATTTAAATGGTGCCAGGTGTGTACTGACTCACATTTAACATGAGTTTAAATCTGATAGGTTCATTCTGAACACACCACATCATAAACCATTAATTTGTAACTAAGTACCTGCAGCGAAATAGCTGTAACTGTCTCTAAAGCAAAGTAAGGGAAAATGTCAGGAAAAGCCTACTAGAACAGCTGTACTTTATTTGGGGTTAATCAGAGTGTTAGCTGACTCCCATTTAACTTAAATTTGAATGCGATTGGTTCATTCTAAACAGCCACATCTCCAGTTATAAGAGGGTGTACACACTTTTGCAACCACATTCTTAGTTGTTTATTTTATTGCCCTTCTTGAAAATATATTTTTTTTCAGTTGAGTTGTACATTCACATTAATAGTGGAAAAACCTTTGAAATAATTTAATTCTCTTTTCTTTTTTTTTTTCTTTTTTTTATACATCACAAAAACCCAGCATTTGAACACGGGGAGTGTAGAATTTTTATATTCAATGTACATCTTTAACAAATCACTTGCTCCTTCTAAAGAAGACACATTGAGGTGTCAGCGGATAGTGGCATGGGAAGCCAGTGCTCCTTCTGCCCATTCAGATGTCGTTATTTATGTCATTGCGACAGCACTTTCGGTTAATTTCAGGACATCTCTTTCAAAATCTCTGTTGAAACGTTTATAACCTCAAAGCCAATTTCCTGTATTAGTTACACAAAAGTAAAAAGAAAGAAACCCTCCTTTTTAACTTATGACTTCCTTTTTAAATTACTAAAGTTTTCTTTGTATGCAATTTTAATTTGATAAGATCCTGTTGTGATTTATATTGTATATATTTCTTTCCTCTAATACTTATTTAAAATATGGTGATATTTTTTTTTTTTTTTTTTTTTTTTAAAAGCAAATAAAGACATTTCCACTTCCTCATAGAAGTTGACAGCTAGTGTTGCGTGACACACACACAGTGACAAAGCTGATGGACTGTAAGCACTGAGCATACATAACTGGTTGAATGTAGACATCCGCAGCTCAATTGTTGCCACTCAAAGGTAAGCTTGACGTGCAAAGAAATAGATGTTTCTTTTTTAAAATTATTCCCACCATTTTTCTCTTTTTCAAGAGAATTGATGTAAGATTTTTTTGTTTTGTGTGTCAACGAAAAGAGAAAACAAAATGACACATGTCGTCGCTGTGAAGCTTATTCTACTTTACGGTCTACTTGAAGGTGAGTCGTCATTATTTCTTAATTTGTGGTTAAAATGTTTTATGTTCTTTTTGCACAAATCTTTATTTCTATAGCACATTTCTTTTTTTCAAATGCAATTTGAATCATTATTTTTGTTTTATTATTCTAATTCTTTCATTTTTCTAAATAGTTTTTTTTCTGTATCACTTTTATTTGCTTTATTATTATTTTTATACAGCACCTGGAACTTTTCAAATGGAAAATGCATAACAGATTTATTCTAATATTATTTTTGTCTTTTGTACAATATTTTTTTTCTCTGTAGCACTAGGATATTTTTCAAATGCAAGACACATTAGAGTTTAGTTATTTTCTTATAATGTACAGTGGGGCAAAAATGTATTTAGTCAGCCACCAATTGTGCAAGTTCTCCCACTTAAAAAGATGAGAGAGGCCTGTAATTTTCATCACCTTACTTATGAGAGACACAATGAGAAGGAAAAAATAATAAATCAAGAAAATCACATTGTCTGATTTTAAAGAATTCATTAGCAAATTATGGTGGAATATACGTATTTGGTCAATAACAAAAGTTCATCTCAATATTTACAGACTTTCAACTCCCTCCAAAGATTTTCTATGGGGTTGAGATCTGTAGACTGGCTAGGCCACTCCAGGACCTTGAAATGCTTCTTACGAAGCCACTCCTTCGTTGCCCGGGCGGTCTGTTTGGGATCATTGTCATGCTGAAAGACCCAGCCACGTTTCATCTTCCAATGCCCTTGCTGATGGAAGGAGGTTTTCACTCCAAATCTCACGATACATGTCCCCATTCATTCTTTCCTTTACACGGATCAGTCGTCCTGGTCCCTTTGCAGAAAAACAGCCCCAAAGCATGATGTTTCCACGCCAATGCTTGACAGTAGGTACGGTGTTCTTTGGATGCAACTCGGCGTTCTTTCTCCTCCAAACACGACAAGTTGAGTTTTTACCAAAAAGTTCCATTTTGGTTTCATCTGACCATATGACATTCTTCCAATCCTCTTCTGGATATCCAAATGCCCTCTAGCAAACTTCAGACGGAGATAAACAAGTACTGGCTTAAGCAGGGGGACAAGTCTGGCACTGCAGGATTTGAGTCCCTGGCGGCGTAGTGTGTTACTGATGGTAGCCTTTGTTACTTTGGTCCCAGCTCTCTGCAGGTCATTCACTAGGTCCCCCCGTGTGGTTCTGGGATTTTTGCTCACCGTTCTTGTGATCATTTTGACCCTATCGGGTTAGATCTTGCGTGGAGCCCCAGATCAAGGGAGATTATCAGTGGTCTTTTATGTTTTCCATTTTCTAATAATTGCTCCCACAGTTGATTTCTTCACACCAGATTCAGTCTTCCCAGCCTGGTGCAGGTCTACAATTTTGTTTCTGGTGTCCTTTGACAGCTCTTTGGTCTTGGCCATAGTGGAGTTTGGAGTGTGACTGCTTGAGGTTGTGGACAGGTGTCTTTTATACTGATGAGTTCAAACAGGTTCCATTCATACAGGTAACAAGTGGAGGACAGAGGAGCCTCTTACAGAAGAGCTGACAGGTCTGTAACTTATAACTTATTGTTCACCATAATTTGCTAATAAATTCTTTAAAAATCAGACAGTGATTTTCTGGATTTTTTACCCCCCTCATTTTGTCTCTCATGGGTGTGGTATACCTATGATGAAAATTACAGGACTCTCTCATCTTTTTAGGTTAGAGAACTTGCACAATTGGTGGCTGACTAAATATTTTTTTGCCCCACTGTATATATTTAAGTCCCATACCCATTCACACTTACCTTCACAACTCTGGACAATTTAGAGTTTTCAATTAACCCACGCAGGTACGGGGAGAACATATAAACTCCACACAGGCAAGGCCGGATTTGAACCCGGGTCCTCAGAATTGTGAGGCAGATGAGCTAACCAGTCAGCCGCCGTGTGTGTGTGTGTGTGTGTGTGTGTGTGTGTGTGTGTGTGTGTGTGTGTGTGTGTGTGTGTGTGTGTGTGTGTGTGTGTGTGTGTGTGTGTGTGTGTGTGTGTGTGTGTGTGTGTGTGTGTGTGTGTGTGTGTGTGTGTGTGTGTGTGTGTGTGTGTGTGTGTGTGTGTGTGTGTGTGAGTGAGTGAGTGAGTGAGTGTGTGAGTGAGTGAGTGAGTGAGTGAGTGAGTGAGAGAGAGAGAGAGAGAGAGAGAGAGACACACACACACACATATATATATATATATGTATATATACACACATACACACACAGTCTCTATTTTTATTTTAGCCCTATGGGGGGCACAAGCCAGTGCAAACTGTAGGTCCCAAGCTCAGATAAATGCAGAGGGTTGCATCAGGAAGGGCATCCGGCTTAAAACTTTGCCAAATCAAAATGAGCGTTCATCCAAAGAATTCCATACCGGATCGGTCGCGGCCCAGGTTAACAACGTCCACCACCGGCGCCGTTAACCTTCAGGGCGCCGGTGTAGATTTTTAGCAACTACGGGTCGAAGATGAAGGACAAGTGGAAAGCGGGTTCTTGAACAGAAAGGAAAGCACAGAGCCTAGAACTGAATGCGGCCACTTTGAATCTTCTTTGACAAGAAAAGCTCGGGAGTTGGTTGACATGATGGTTAGGAGAAAGGTTGATATATTGTGTGTCCAGGAGAGCAGATGGAAAGGCAGTAAGGCTAGAAGTTTAGGGGCAGGGTTCAAATGATTTTACCATGGTGTAGATGGGAAGAGAAATTGAGTCGGGGTTATTTTAAAGGAAGAGTTGGCTAAGAATGTCTTGGAGGTGAAAAGAGAATCAGATCGAGTGATGAGGCTGAAACTTGAAATTGAGGGCATTATGTATAATGTGTTTAGCAGCTATGCCCCACAGGTAGGACGTGACCTAGAGGTGAAAGAGAAATTCTGGAAGGAGCTAGACGAAGTAGTTCTGAGCATCCCAGACAGACAGAGAGTCGTGATTGGTGCAGATTTTAATGGACATTTTGGTGAAGGAAACGGGGGTGATGAAGACGTGATGGGTAAGTACGGCATCCAGGAAAGGAACATGGAGGGACAGATTGTGGTAGACTTTGCAAAAAGGATGCAAATGGCACTCCATCCATTTGCATCCTTTTTGCAAAGTCTATGCAGGAACATAGAATGACCTACAAGAGCTGAGGTAGAACATGCTGTTTAATTACATCTTGTGAAGATGATGTAATTTGAAGGAGGTTACTAACTAACGTAGTGGTAGGGGAGAGTGTGGCTAGACAGCATAGGATGGTGGTGTGTAAGATGACTCTGGTGGTGGGGAGGAAGATTAAAAAGACAAAGGCAGAGCAGAGAACCATGTGGTGGAGCTTAGAAAAGTGTTGTAAAACAATTGTCACACATATATATGCAAAATGTGTATTTTCTTCTGAAAACAAATAATTTATTATTATTGTTGTTGTTTTTTTATGATTATTTTGGTTTCAGGCAGCCTGTGTCAGGAGTGGGCTACTATGTTGCCATCGTCTGTGCAGGGCGTGAGTGGCTCGTGTATTCATATTCCGTGCAGGTTCACAATACCTCCTTTTTGGGATTCGGACCTGGACCGGACCTGCGCCGCCATTTGGAGGCGAGGCTACTCCAGGTCGTATGTATTCGACTCCAGTCGCACAAGAGAGGAGAGCGCCAACTTGAACCTCCTGCAGGGAAACCTCACTGGGAACTTGTTGGTAATAAAAAAAAATAAGATTCCGAAGTGAGTGACAGACCGCTATATCAGTTCCGTTTCCGCTACCAGCCGACTCTCTCACGGCGGCGGCCAAGCTCAAAGAACGAATCATTTCATAAACTGATTCAGTTTAGTACGTTCACTAAAATAATTTTCTTTTTTCTTTTTTTACGAAACGTTTGCGAACAAAACAAGCTTTGTTAGCGCTGGAAGTTAGCTTCCAATGTTAGCTGTAAAGTTAGCACAAAGGACGACCACAGTTTGTTTCTGACGTTAGCGCCCACGTTAGATTCAACCAACATTAGATTCTGAAGTTAGCTTCCAACGTTACCTCTAAATCACCTTTCAACAATAGCTTTCAGTGTTAGCTTCTGACGTAACAGCTAACATTAGAAAAAATGAAAGCAGAAAGTTAACTTCTGACATTAGCCTACCTCTAAAGTTAGCTTCTACATTAGCTTTCAACATAGCTTCCGATGCAAGATTCTGAAGTTAGTTTCCAACATTACCTTTACCTCCAGCTTCAAATGTTAGCTTTCAATGTTGGCTTCCAACCATACCTCTAACGTTAAAGCTAAGGAAGCCGGGCGTTTACCTCTGACATTAGCTCTAACGGCGTTATTAGGATTCCCACATAGTTTCTTGGGAATCGAGAACCGATCGGAACTAGGAGTAACGTTCCGGTTCTCCCGGAAACATTGAAATTTAGAAATTTCGGTTCCCAATTTTGATGCCCACAGTCCGCTGATAGCGAAGAAGAAAGTGGTGAAAAGCAACGAAGAAGAACGCGCACGAAGACGTGCATGTGCCCAGCAGCGGCGGCGGCAAACAAAAGTGTGTCTTAACTTTAAAATAAATGACCAGTCGCCTCAGTGCAAGACTTGGAATAAGATTATATTGTGCAATGGAGGCTTTCATGATGTGTAGGAAGTCTGACTAGCAACTTTTCATCACAATGAATTGGGACAAAATTCACATATTGTTGTCTCACAGTATCACAAACACTAACCTTGTGCCTCATCGGTGGGCAGGGAAAGGAATCAAGGTTTTATAGTATTTGGTTCCAATTATTACTCTTTTTCTTCCTGTCTAGGTTTACTTTCGTTTTCAAAATTCACCAGTGTTGTTACTTTTCCTGCCAAAATGCTGAGTTCCAGTGTGTAACCTTCAAAATAAAAGGCTACAAGCTTAAAAGAGGAAGTCAAGATCAAACTTGCACATATAAACTATTTGACGTGATGAAACAGTCAAAAATAACATTTAACAATGCTATACTTAGCTGAAACATTAATTAATGAATATTAAGTAATTTGAGTTGGTACCACACACCTTGCCTTTTAGTCCATAGGTTTGACAGTGAATACTGGTTGTAAAGAACCCCGAGTCAAATGTTCATTTTAGTCTATGCTGCGGGCTGCTAAGAAAATGGATGTTCATAATTTGCACACCCATTATTTAAACCATGCAAACTTTTTTTGACCCAGCCCCCAAAAAGAATCGGAATTGAGAATCGTTTGGAACTGGAATCGAAACTGGAATCACTCAAATTTAAACGATGCCCAACCCTAATAAAAACATACAGTAATAACATAATTAAATAGAATGGAAAGAATTAAACATTTTATGCTTGTATTTTTCATGCTTTAATTCACTGACCATTGTGCTGCTCCTTCTGGTGTGTGTGCCTTGGCCACCGGGGGTCTGTACAATACATAGATACAGTACAGATTACCTGTTATTTTTAGGATAAAGATTATATACATGTGAGTATTGTTATACAGTATTCTGTATTGGTTGCTGCACGTTAGTGTTCAAATATAATTTGTTATAAGGTTTATAAATACCGCAACATCGATGCTAGTTTTGTAAGCCCATCTATGGGGTTTTGCATTGTTTGTTAGCATTACGATATCCAACTTTCTCTTCACGTCTCTCTGTGATTTTTGTCTTGTCCCGTGTCAGGAAAAGGACTGCAGCACCATCCTTGAGGACATG
Source organism: Phycodurus eques (assembly GCF_024500275.1). Lineage (NCBI taxonomy): Eukaryota > Metazoa > Chordata > Actinopteri > Syngnathiformes > Syngnathidae > Phycodurus > Phycodurus eques. The sequence continues at coordinate 14,533,021 of NC_084528.1, read as the reverse complement.
ACATCAGACCACTACGACTCGTATTACTTCAGACTGGACTGTGACAACAGTCTCAAGTTCAACTTTGACGAGAGCGTCGTTTTGGACATTCGAGGTCTGACAGCTTTCACATTTGGGTTTGAAATTTGGGATTTCACGGCAGGATTAGGGTTTCACATTAGGGTTTGAAGCTAGGTTTAGGGTTTTACATAGGGTTTCAAGTAGGGTTGGGCATCAAGAACCAATTGGAACCGGGACTAACGTTCCACTTCTCCTGGAAATCGTTCAATAACTATAGAAATGATCCCTGAAAGTAGAGTATGGAACCGTTCAAATGTAAAAATTTCGGTGCCCAGTTTCGATGCCTACAGTCCTCCCACCACGAAGAAGTGGCAAAAACCAACGAAAAAGTGGCAAAAAACAACGAAGAAGAACACGCACGAAGACGTGCTTGTGCCCAACGAAGGCGGCGGCGAACAAAAGTGTGCCTTAACTTTGTTAAAATGAATGACCAGTCGCCTCAGTGCAACACTTGGAATAAGATTATATTGTGCAAAGGAGGCTTTCACGATATGTAGCGTCTGATGTGCGCCGAGCCTCAGGCTACACCGCGCGGAGCTTCAGTGAAGTCAATTCTCAGTTAGGTTTTCCAACCTGGATTAAGGTTTTAAACCTGGGTTAGGTTTGCAAACAAGGGTTACGGTTTCAAAGTATGTTTGCAAGTCAGAGTTAGGGTTTCCAGCCTGTGTTAGAGTTTGAAATTTGGGTTTCAAGTCAGGTTTCACATCAGGGTTTGAAGCCAATGTTAGAGTTTTAAATTAGAGTTTCAAGTCTGGGTCTGGATTTGAGTTGCAGTTTCAAACTACGATTTCAAGTCAGAGTTAGGGTTTCACATTTGGGTTTCAAGCCGAGGGGAGGGTTTGAAATTGGGGAGTGGTGCCTGAGTTATGGCTTTATATTCGGGTTTCAAGCCCGAGTTATAGTTTCAAGTTTGGCAAGATCCCGCACACTTGTTCTGCACACACTTACTGGCGAGTGACAAGAATCAGCCTCCTCTTGTTCTTCTTTTTGTGTCGCGTTACAGACTCGGCACCCCGGCCCACTATCACCCCCAATGCAGATCAAGTCGAGGAGGGTACTGCACTGGCTCTGGAGTGTGGGGCGCCGGCTCCTTGCCCAACGCTGCCGCCCCTCCTGACCTGGGCGCCACTGTTGGGCACTGTCACGGAGGCAGGGAAGGCTGAGGTGGAGGAAGCGGCGCGCGTCACTGCAGTCATGAATTTCAATGCCACTTACCTACACAACAGTCAGAGTGTGAGCTGCAGCGCCATCTACAAGAGGCAATCAGGATACATGGAGCTTTCCACAGAACGCACGATGACACTTCGAGTTTTGCGTAAGTCCTTTTTATGATATCGACAAAATTTGATGTTATTGTTACTACTACGGCGGCACGGTGACTACTACGGCGGATGACTGGTTAGAGCGTCTGCCTCACAGTTCTGAGGACTGGGGTTCAATCCCCGGCCCCGCCTGTGTGGAGTTTGCATGTTCTCCCCGTGCCTCCCACATCCCAAAAACATGCATGCTAGGTTAATTGACGACTCTGAATTGACCGTAGGTGTGAATGTGAGTGCGAATGGTTGTTTGTTTGTATGTGCCCTGCGATGGGCTGGCAACCAGTTCAGGGTGTACCTTGCCTCCTGCCCGATGATAGCTGGGATAGGCTCCAGCATGCCCGCGACCCTAGTGAGGAGAAGCGGCTAAGAAAATGGATGGATGGATGGATGGATGTTACTAATACTACTATTATGAGATTTGATAAAATGTAAAAAAAAACAAAAAAAAAAACAGAAATTGTGGACGTTGTGTCCTCCGGGCTAAAGAGGAAAAGAACCATCCGGACTGTTATGAACGCAAAGTTCAAAAGCCAGCATCTGTGATGGTATGGGGCTGTGTTAGTGCCAATGGCATGAGTAACTTACACATCGGTGAAGGCACCATTAATGCTGAAAGGTATATACAGGTTTTGGAGAAGCATATGCTGCCAATCCGAGCAATGTCTTTTTCGACATTGACGCCCCTGCTTATTTCAGCAAGACAATGCCAAACCACATTCTGCACGTGTTACAACACCGTGGCTTCGTAGTAAAAGAGTGCGGGTACTCGACCGGCCTGCCTGCAGTCCTGACCTGTCTCGCATTGAAAATGTGTGGCTCATTATGAAGCTTAAAATATGACAACGGAGACCCCGGACTGTTGAACAGCTGAAGCTGTACATCAAGCAAGAATGGGAAAGAATTCCACCTACAAAGCTTCAACAATTAGTGTCCTCAGTTCCCAAACGTTTATTGAATGTTATTAAACGAAAAGGTGATTTAACACTGTGGTAAACATGCAACAGCTTTTTTGGAACGTGTTGCAGCCATAAAATTCAAAGTTAATGATTATTTGCTAAAAACAATCAAGTTTATCAGATATTAAATATCTTGTCTTTGAAGTGTATTCAATTAAATATAGGTTGAACATGATTTGCAAATCATTGTATTCTGTTTTATTTATGTTTTACACAACGTCCCAACTTCATTGGAATTGAGGTTGTACTTAATATAGGGGCCATTGACATTTTATAAACGTATGCCGCCATCTAGTGGTTATGAAAAAGCTGTACACTTTCATTCCAAAATGCCACCGCCACCTAGTGGTTAGAAAAAAATGTGTAGCCTACACTTTCATTCCAATATGACAGGGATATGACAGCATATATGTACATTTGTGCTGATAAGTTTACATACCCTGGCAGAATTTGTGAAATATTTATGTATTTCTTTCTTTATTTTTATATATGACTGATGACGGAACAACAACCATCATTAATTTATTTATGGTTATGTTATATTTAATGATAATGCTTTTCTGAAATGCTTGACCGTTTAATTTGAATCCCATTAAAATACAATGAAATGTGTTTCGCCTAGTCCTTTATGTTTTCTTTAAAGAATTGTACCCATCGAACACAGCCCCTACTTTTATTTACGAAATAAAAGTAGGGGCTGTGAATTTCAAAATAAGCGCAAGTAAATAAAAAAAAAAGGATTAGGTGTTCAAACCAAGTGCTTAACTTCAGAATAATTCTTTGGGGAAAAAAACTAACAAAATACAGATAATACTTCATGTTTTGATCATATGGGTAGAAGCAGAAGGGTTTTCCAGGAATTTGAGGTCAACTTATTGGGTGCGTATCATACATTGGTGTGCATTATATACGAGAAATGACGGTATTTGATTTTGCATGTTGGAAAATACGAATTGCAAAGATGGGTTGGGGAAATGTGTCGAAGTAAAAGTATACAATTAGGAAATGTAGTGCGGTAAAAATGAAAGTTACCAGAAATATATAACAATTGTAAAGTATAGATATGGGAAGATTCTACTTAAGTACTGTAGTGATAAGTATTTGTATCCCGTTACATTACAAGACCACTTTCCTTAAAATAAAATGTATACTTTTACTCCCACTGTATGTTTTGCATAAAACAGTAGAGAAAATGGATTCTGATGGAAAACGACCTTTAATAATCGACGTCATCCTTTATTTTTTCAGCTTTGTTTTTTCTCTCTGAAAACTGCCTCAGTAGGCTCCGGCTGATGTAGCTCTTGTCTGCCTGCCATGATGATGCACATGCACAGTACCGGTAATGTGGGCCAGCCGTGAGCTAACCGGAAAAGCTGCAGCTAACCGGCGTGAGCAGCAGAGCCCAAAAGTTTGACCATTTCATAAAAAATACTAAAGAGGAATGCAATGCAAAACCTGCAAGACAAAACTTGCCTTTCATGGCAGCAAGACAGTGATACACAAGCATCTAAAAAAGGAAGCACTTTATGGCTTATTCAACTACTGACGAACAGGGACAGTCATCTTCGTCTGCTATTTAGCTAGTTAGCTGCTAATATTACCCGTTAAGAAGCTACTTGCTTAAAGCTGTAAATGTTAACATTAGTCTAAGGCTAACGATGATGATTCCATTAGCCTTAGCACGTATGTGATTGATGTAACGTTATAAGTGTACAGATTTGTGAACATTGAAGTATTGTACTCCATTACATTACAAGACTGCCTTTTTTTGTTGTTGTGTTCAGATGGTCCTAAGAACACGTCAGTGAGCTACGTCGGCCCCGTGACGGCGGGTACGTGGGTCACGCTGACCTGCAACACCATCGCCAACCCTAGAGTGAACACCTACACATGGTACAGAGTGGATGCCGGTCAGGGGACGGTGGTAGAAAACAGGAAGCGACACTTCGTAAGGGTCACGGAAGACTCGCCCACCTTCTACTGCAGGGTGCGCAACACATACGGAGAGCAAAACTCGTCCGTAACCACCATTGACGTCCAATGTGAGTCCACTTGGTAGAAGTGTATATTAGACAGCCATGGAACACCATAGTAGATATAAGGTTTTTATGTATGGGAAATTTGCTATACTAATTCTAAATAACTGGATTTCTCGGACGAGCAGATTCCCCCACGTCCATTTTACTAGCATTTGCAAATTGATTACAATGTGTTCAAATCATAAATTTTATCAGAGAATAGCTCATGCACTAACTTGGAAACAGTTACGCTAACAAGCGACAACCTGTGAAGAGAACGGGCTAAGGCAGATTGATAAGGATTTTACACTGTGCCCTGTGGTCAGGTAAAATTTTAAAGGAAATTAGCTCAAATGCTAATATGCCAACACATGGTATGTTAACACATAGAGATATATAACCATGTTACATTTGTTATATGAGATATCTATGTGGTAATAGAGAGCAAGATGGCAACCTCTGTAGAAAAAGCGCCAAGGCAGAGTGATAAGGACTTTCCTGATCAGCTCAAATGCCAACAGTTGGAATGCTAACATGTGGCAATCTTATAATTTAGTATATTTTATTTAATTATATTACTAAGGAAAATAATTGGACTGATCCCAAGTTTAATGCTATAACATGAATATTCCCGACTTCCCAGCATTCTTGAATGCAACATTGCAAACAAATGCCTGAAACCTCCTTGGTGGAAGTAACAGTCATCTAATGGGTGTTTTTGCTGTGATAAGTCCCTCCCAAGGACACCACAGTGATCGTGCAGCCCACGGATGTCATCCTGGAGGGCACCACGGTGTTCCTGCTGTGCCAGAGCCGAGCCAAACCGCCCGTGTACAACTACAGCTGGGCCATAAACGGCGGCGAGGACCTGGAAATTGGAGACATCTTGACCCTGGATGGCGCCCTGCCCAGACACAGCGGCGAGTACCGCTGCAAGGCCAAGAACCTGCTGGGAGAGGAAACCTCCACACCCGTTCAGCTGGACGTTCAGTGTGAGTCCACGTGACGTCACGAATGAGCGGTCACTGTTGATCCATTCAATCGTTAAATAGAGCATGACAAGCACGTCTGCAACGGGCACACTGACCTACTGTCATGATGCCTGACGAGATGCACACAGCTCTTTTGTGTGCAAAGTCTCTGTTGTGTTGCATATGCGTGTGTCTTTGCAAAGGCGTTATTTCCAGCAGCAAAAACAAACAAGATGTCTCAGTTTGCTGGAGACAGATGCTGAAAGACTTTATTTCAGCTCCAAAGCTTAATTTAATTGAATTAAATTTAACTCTTTGAATCAAATTGTATTTCATTGTTCTTTGTTGTTTTGTTTTATTATTTTGTCTTATTTCATTATTACTATCCGAAAGAAAATCGGTAAAAAATACGTATTATATAAGAAAGAATACATAATTGAATGAATTAATAAATTTTTAGATTATACGAAAACAAAGAAACAACAGAACAGAAACAAAATAAAGCCGCAAAATCTATCTACTATAATTAACGGAGCAGAGCTAGATGGAGCAGAACAATGTCATGTAATTAAAAAATATCAAAAAATATTAGTAACGTGGTACCTTGAGTTTTTCTGATTACGAGCTGTTGCTAGGTCATTTTTTTAGCTTTGTTTTGCGAGCCAAAATTTGAGTTACGAGCGAGCTTCGGAAACGCTGCTGCTCGGGTGAAGTGAAAGCATGTAAGATACTGTGATGCCCTTGCATGTGGGCAAGGAGAGCCAAGGTCGCCAATGCACCTTCAGCTGTTTATTGAACATCACAAGCAGTCTAATAGACCAATACGAAATGAGAACACTCACAAGGAGCTGCTATAGGCCACAACTCACGCCCAGACGCTCACAAGCAGACCCACCCAACTCCAGCTCCTGACCTCACTCACTTGGCCACGGCCCTTAAAGGCACACGTCCCACATAAATACGACAATATGTACAGTAATTACACTTTATAAAAGCAGTTAATGTCTTTAATTCTCTTATTGTATTTTATTATCTTTTTTTGTTTACAATACAGCGATATTTGTATTGTATTATTTGTATTAAAACGTAGGAAAAGATTAGTTTTTTGACGGCTTAGAATGGATTAATGGCATTTCATTTAATTTCTATTGGGAAAATTGATTTGACATAAGAATAAATTGACTTAAGAGCTTTCTCATGGAACGAGATGAACCTGTAAGTCAAGGCACCACTATATATATTGTTTGTTTTAAACATATACCCCATCATGCACAATCCCCCCCAAAAGATACTGAAAATTGACACCACGGACTACCACACAGCGCTCACAGGCCCACCGTTTTGTTTCAGATCCACCCAAGAACACTTCAGTGTCAGCGTCACCACCGGGCTCTTTACCCGACGGCAGCACCGTCACTTTAAGGTGCACCAGCATCGCCAACCCGCCGGCCGCCAACGTCACCTGGTATCGAGTGAATGCCGGGGAGAGGTCGCTGATGGGTTTGGGCCAGGAAATCACCTTCAACGTCACCAAGCTGTCGCAGGATACGTTTTACTGTGAAAATGTCAACGTCCATGGGGCCCAGTCGGCTCAGCCAATCGCCATCAATGTGACATGTGAGCAACGAGTTTACCTTAGCAATATGAAATTCGGTGGGTGTGTGTATAATGACCAAACCCACGAGAAAAGTCTGATAAGTCAGCCATTTTAGGGTCATTTTTCGCTTTTTCCATGAGTCCTTCAAAGCCAAACTAATTCTAGAGATTTGTCCTGTTGCTACCAAATTTTAACCACACACACTAAAACCACGGGCAACACCAAACTGCCAAACATTTTTTCATTGCCCGTTGGCAGTAAAGTTGGTTGACATGCTGTAAAATGGGAAATAATTAATATATATCTATATACAGTGGGTACGGAAAGTATTCAGACTCCCTTGAATTTTTCACTCTTTTTTTATAAGAGTGAAAAATTTGCTAAAACCATTTAAGTAAATTTTTTTTCCACAATGTACACACAGCACCCCATATTGACAGAGAAAAATTGAATTGTTGAAATTTTTGCAGATTTATTAAAAAAGAAAAACTGAAATATTACACAGACATAAGTATTCAGACCCTTTGTTCAGTATTTAGTAGAAGCACCTTTTGAGCGAATACAGCCATTAGTCTTTTTGGAAATGATGCAACAAGTTTTTCACACCTGGATTTGGCGATCATCTGCCATTCCTCCTTACAGATCCCCTCTAGTTCTATCAGGTTGGATGGATGGTGGGCAGCTATTTTCAGGTCTCTCCAGAGATGCTCAATTGGGTTTAAGTCAGGGCTCTGGCTGGGCCATTCAATAACAGTCACGGAGTTGTTCTGAAGCCACTCCTTCGGTACTTTAGCTGTGTGCTTAGGGTCATTGTCTTTTTTGAATGTGAACCTTCGGCCCAGTCTGAGGTCCTGAGCACTCTAAAGGTTTTCATCCACGATATCCCTGTACTTGACCGCATTCATCTTTTCTTCGATCGAAACCAGTCTCCCTGTCCCTACAGCTGAAAAACACCCCCACAGCATGATGCTGTCACCACCAGGCTTCACTGTTGTAACTATATTGGACAGGTGATGAGCAGTGCCTGGTTTTCTCCACACATACCTCTTAGAATTAAGGCCAACAATTTCTATCTTGGTCTCATCAAACCAGATAATCTTATTTTCCACCATCTTGGAGTCCTTAAGGTGTGTGTGTTTTTTTTTTAAAGCAAACTCCATGTGGGCTTTCATGTGTTTTGCACTGAGGAGAGGCTTCCATCGGGCCACTCTGCCATAAAGCCTCGACTGGGGGAGGGCTGCAATGATGGTTGACCTAGAACTTTCTCCCATCTCTCGACTGCATCTCTGGAGCTCTGCCACAGTGATCTTTGGGTTCTTCTTTACCTGTCTCTTCTTTAACTCTCTCTTCTCCCCCGATTGCTCAGGTTTGCCGGACAGCCGTCTCTAGGAAGGGTTCTGGTCGTCCCAAACGTCTTCCAATTAAGGATTATGGAGGCCACTGTGCTCTTAGGAACATTAAGTGCAGCAGAAATATTTTTGTAACCTTCGCCAGATCTGTGCCTTGCCACAATTCTGTTTCTGAGCTCTTCAGGCAGTTCCTTTGACCTCATGATTCTCATTTGCGCTGACATGCACTGTGAGCTGTAAGGTCTTATATAGACAGGTGTGTGGCTTTCCTAATCAAGTCCAATCAGTATAATCAAACACAGCTGGACTAGAACCATCCCAAGGATGAAGAAGAAATGGACAGAACCCGAGTTAAATATATTAGTGTCACAGCAAAGGGTCTGAATACTTATGGCTGTGTGATATTTCAGTTTTACTTTTTTAATAAATCTGCAAAAATTTAAATAATTAATTTTTTTCTGTCACTAAGGGGTACTGTGTGTACATTAATTAGGGACTTAAATGATTTCAGCAAATGGCTGCAATATAACATGAGTGAAAAACCGAAGGGGGTCTGAATACTTTCCGGCGGCACAGTGGGGACTGGTTAGAGCGTCTGTCTGCCTCAGAGTTCTGAAGACCGGGGTTCCATCCCCGGCCCCGCCTGTGCGGAGTTTGCATGTTCTCCCCTGTGCCTCCGTGGGTTTTCTCCGGGCACTCCGGTTTCCTCCCACATCCCCAAAACATGCATGCTAGGTTAATTGAAGACTCTAAATTGCCCGTAGGTGTGATTATGAGTGCTAATGGTTGTTTGTGTGTGCCCTGCGATTGGCTGGCAACCAGTTCAGGGTGTAACCCGCCTCCTGCCCGATGATAGCTGAGATAGGCTCCAGCGCTCCCGCGACACTTGTGAGGATAAGCGGCTCAGATAATGGCTGGATGGATGAATACTTTCCGTACCCACTGTATATATATTTGTTTTGGGGGGCGGGGGGGATTAGTCCCTGAAAACGGTTTTACTTGGCAATATGAAATTTGGTAGGAACGTCTATCATGAGTTGACTAAAAAAATTTACAAGAAGCCATGCCTGCAAAGACACAGGAAGTTTGCAATTGCGGTTTGAAGCATGTAATTTTCAGCTCTGTAGAACCCTCTAGATTGTTTTTTAAATTCAGCCCACAAAGTCAATTTTACTGAGAAACATGAAATTTGGGAGGCAAATCCATTATGGGTAGACCCACAAAAACAAATCAAGGAGCCAATTTGGCTCGGCAGTGCCCTGAAGCCAGTTTCACAAAGTGTCATGAAATTTAGTTGGCACATCTATCATAAGTAGACCCACAAAAAAATCTCAAGCAGCTGTGCCAGAAAACACACAGCAAGTCTGCCATTTTACTATCTTCAGTCAGACCAGAGATCCTGCCGTCTTCCCGCTGCCAAGACATGTCAACGCAGATGCGATGCTTCTGTGACAGCCAGGCAAACCCGCCGCCCTCCCTGCACTGGGAATTGTCCGGGGTGCTCGTCAATGACTCGGACCAGCGACCCATCACGGAGGAGGCCCTCGACAGCGCCACCCGGAGAAGTGTCATCACCCTGGAACGCCTGGGCAGCGAACTAGTAGTGTCCTCGCTGATTTGCTTCAGCTTCAACCCGCTTGGATTTGACAGTTTTGCCTTTAACATGTCATCCCCTGCCCCTCAGACAGGTCTCTTTTAATCCTGATTTGATTACGATTGATATGATCTTCAAGCGTCACTCATGCTTGGGCTTTTCAGATGTGGCGGTTCTGGTGGGTTCTGCGGTTGGGGTGACGGTCATGCTGATCTTGAGTCTCCTGCTGCTCTTGTACATTTGCAGGTGAGTACACACACTGGACTCCACAAGTTAGAAAACGCCTCGCTTTTATTGAGTCCAAATGGGTTGTTTTTGCGCATCAAAATAAAGGTAGGTTTATTGCACAAAGAAAAAAAAGACCGGAGCAAAAACAAGATGCTGCAGTATGCATGCCAGGCCAGTCATTATTTAAAAAAAAATATTTAAAAACATTAAACAATATAAAAACAATAAGTTTAAAAAAGTATATTTGAATACGGTGACCGACTGATTAGCACATCTGACTCACAGTTCTGACAACCCGGGTTCAAATCCGGCCTCACCTGTGTGGTGTTTGCATGTTCTCCCCGTGTGCCTGTGTGGGTTTTCTCCAGGTACTTCAGTTTCCTCCCACATACCAAAAACATGTATTGTAGGTTAATTGAAGACTAAATTGTCCGTAGGTGTGGATGTGAGTGCAAATGTGCCCTGCGATTGGCTGGCGACCAGTTCAGTGTATACCCATAGTCAGCGGGGATGGGCTCCAGCACACCCGTGACCCTCGAGTGGATAAGCGGTATGGAAAATGGATGGATATTTGAATAAGAATTATAAATGTATGTTTTCCTTTTGGCTTGTCCCGTTAGGGGTCGCCACAGCGTGTCATCCTTTTGCATGTAAGCCTATCTCCTGCATCCTCCTCTCGACACCAACTGGCCTCATGTCTTCCCTCACGACATCCATCAATTCCTCGAGCTCTCTTGCCTGGCAGTTCCATCTTCCCTTCTCAGAATCAGAATAATCTTTATTTGCCAAGTCCAAAAAACACACAAGGAATTTTGTCTCCAGTAGTTGGCAGTCACTGAGCAGTAAAGGGTTGCTCGTTATCTGGTAATGCCTCAACATCTTCATTTCTGCCACCTCCAGCTCTGCTTTCTGTTGTCTTCAGTGCTGTCTAATCCGTTCATCATGGCTGGCCTCACCACTTATAACTTTGTCCTTCATCCTAGCAGAGACTCACATAACACACCTGACACCTTCCTCCCCCCATTCCAACCTGCTTGGACCTGTTTCACTTCCCTCCCACACTCACCATTGCTCTGGACTGTTGACCCCAAGTATTTGTCCACCCTCGCAATCTCTTCCCCCTCCACCCCTCTCATTCATGCACATATATTTTCCGTTTTACTTTGGCTAATCTTCATTCCTCTCCTTTCCAGTCCATGCCTCCACCTTTGTTCCTCCACCTCCTCCCTGCAGATCACAATATCATCTGCGAACATCATGGTCCACGGAGATTCCAGTCTAACCTCATGTCAGCCTATCCTCACCACTGCAAACAGGGGCTCAGGGCTGATCCCTGATGCACTCCCCTCCACCTTATCCTTTGTCACACCAACAGCACACCTTGCCCTCATTCATGTCCTGTACTATTCTCACTTCGACTTACGCATGCAGTACCACAGTTCCTCTCTGCTTACTCTGTCATAGGCTTTTCTTTTTTTAATTGTTTTCATCCTTATTTTGTATTTTTGCTGTGTTTTTATTGTTGTACAGCACTTTTGAATTTTTTTTTACATTTTTCTATATAAATAAAGTGGGTTGGATTAGATCGCAAAATGGCCCGGAAAGAGTTTCCAAATGAGTGTTTTGACGATTGTTCTGCAGGAAAACCAAAGGCAACTTCCCACCCAGAAAGGGACGAGCAGACAATGCGGCAGACTTCTTGGTCACCAATGAGGTGAGTGCAGTCGGATTTAAACCGTGACGGCAATTGCCGACATCTGCCAATAATTGCATTCAGGTAGACCTCGTACTATCATGTTACACAACCTGACATTACAAAGTGAAGGCCCGGGTTTCACACTTTTTAGGCCACACCCCCCCTTAATGATCAGATGCACACACACAAAGTAAACAAACCCCATTGTTCGAAACTTCACACACCCCCTCCAGCCCATTGATCAAATCTTGGGGGACAAAATACTCGTTCAGCAAAATATAATAAAACATAAAAAAATATTAGTTAAATCAAAAATAGGAATACAATTTTAATAACACAGCCTCAATAAATTACAAAAACAAATATAGGAACAGACCATATAAGTGGAGAATGATAGAGGAAGTGGAAAATACCAAAAATAGAAAAACAAAAATTTTAAAACACAAAAGTAAAAAGTATATGATTTAAATCATTTGAAAAAAAATCCGCCATAAGTGAAATAATAAATGAAACTAAACAAAAAAAACAAAACAAAAATAACAGAATAAGTAAAAAAAAAATCACAATACAATAATATAAAAACATTACCATATTTAAAAAATGCTACCAAAAATCAGGCAACCATAGCTACATCAATGAAACTGAAACATTTTTTCAGTTAAAAATTTTTTTGGGGGGAGGGGTCACATTTGAATAAAAAAAGCTTGACTAAGTCATACATGCCAACTTCCACATAACCGCTGTGCAGCTGGCATGGCGTTCATCCTCTCAATTCTCCCATTTGTAAATGCGCACTAAACTCCACTTGTGAATCCATTTGTGTGTGCTTTTGAGCACTTCTGCCCACGCTAACGCCATTTACGCCTTGTGAATCCATTTGTGTGCGCTTTAGAGCACTTCTGCCCACGCTAACGCCATTTACGCCAATGACGGTGACTTGGCCAAGGAGGCAGTGCAGGACGACGAGCAGCTGCACTATGCCCACGTCAACATAGTCAAACTGCAGGCCCGCGACGACGACGAGATCCGAGGACTCTCCTCAGTCACGGGGGAATACGCAGAGATACGACTGCGCTCCACGGGAAGCGACAAAGGTGGCGAGCTGGAACTGAAAATGGAACCGGAGTCGCAGGAGAAAAAGATGGCAGAGGATACTTTTGGACAGCAAGTGACGAGTGAAGAGGTTGTGGCCTCAACACAGTGAATTAGTAGTTCTCAAACTGGGTCGTAGTTTGGGGGTCCCCATAAGAATTAGCAAGAAATTATATTGTATGGTCGTAGTTTGGGGGTCCCCATAAGAATTAGCAAGAAATTATATTGTATCGTTTGAAAAGAAAGACAGTGGTACTTGCAAATGCCCAGATTTTTGCAGATTTTTCGAGTTACAAGCCATCGCTTGATCAGTTTTTGACGTTTGGAGTTGGAAACAAAACATTTTACTTCCGCGTTAGCGTGACACTCGCCATCTTTAACATCATACAGACATGCGCTCATATGAATTATAGTTTCAGTAGGGTGCAAGACCTTTTCACTAGTGTATACGAGTGAAGAAAATTCTGTGTGTATTTAAAGGCATTTTGCTTTTGTAACCAATAATATAATTTTTTTTAAACTAGTGTGTATGAGCGTATTTCAGTAGTGAATGTGAGAGGTCATCCGGAATTCTGTCCCAGACGTCACCTCATAGTTTGGGGCCAATTCTCTGATACGATTGTGCCAAATCATCCCATAAATCAAATGTTTTTGTTGAAGAACAAAAGGTGTCAGTTATATTTTTGAGAAAAAAAAGTCGTCTTTTCCAGAGTAAAGGGCGTAATATTACAAGAATAAAGTTAGTCACTAAATTACATCAATTCTTCCCTTGCTTTCATTAATACCATGTGATGAATCTTGAAAAAAAATAGCTTTATTCTTGTGATGACTTATCATCCTGAAAAAAATAATTTTGTTCTTGTAGACTACGACTCTCATAGCTTTTCAACTTTATCCTGAAAAAAATCATTTTGTTCTTAAGACTACGACTTTTTTTTCTGAAAAATACTTTATTCTCATAGCTTTTCTTTTCCTCCCCTAACAATATTCTCAAAAAAAAAAAAAAGGCACATGGGAGGAAAAATGTCTACCATGTCCCTGGATTTGAGAACCAGTCCTACAGCGCCCCTTCAAATTATTTTTTTTAAGAGCCAGTTTGATTTAACCCTGTGAATTTTGCCTGGCAATAATTCCAAGTGCCTGCAAGATAGCGCGTTTTGAGTAAATTTTTTTGTTCGCATGCTTATTAGGCACTTAACAGCTCTGCTACAGTTGAATTTTTCATTCCCATTTCTTGACTTGCCATGACTTTAGTGTCAATTTAAAACAAAAATTTTAGGTGAGCGGCAGTTTATTGTATGATTTTATTTTTTATTGCATAATTTTGACAATGAAACAATTGTTTTTTCCAATTGTGCTTATTTTAAATTAACAGTCACATTTATTAATAAAATGTTTTGTTTATTGAAACTAATTTTTTATGCAACTGTGGAAAAGTGTTGCATTGGTAAATGTTGGCTAGCCGTATATATAGAATTTTCTAGTTTTATGCATCCGCATGTTTATCCAGATATTACGTTTGCAAGATTAAATAAAAATAAAAAAAATATTTTGATAAAACTATCTCCGCATGTTTATCCAGATATTGCGTTTGCAAGATTAAATAAAAATAAAAAAAATATTTTGATAAAACTATCTGGAAGGGTCAGATCCGTGCCAACATTTTATGATTTCCTATATTTTATTTGAAATAAATGTTCTTATATTGAGACTTTGTGGTGGGATGTTATGTGGCAAAAGGAAGAAGCCTTTACATTTTAGAGCAGATTTTTCTCCCCTCCACACCTTTGCGCTCTCCCAGTATGCCTAAGTGCTTGCTTCAAGCTGTCCGAGTTGAAGTTCCATCCATCCATCCACTTTGAGCCGCTTCTCCTCACTAGGGTCGCGGGCGTGCTGGAGCCTATCCCAGCTGTAATCGGGCAGGAGGCGGGGTACACCCTGAACTGGTTGCCAGCCAATCGCAGGGCACATACAACCAACCAACCAACCAACCATTCGCGCTCACATTCACACCTACGGGCAATTTAGTGTCTCCAATAAATGCATGTTTTTTGGGATGTGGGAGGAAACCGGAGTGCCCGGAGAAAACCCACGCAGGCACGGGGAGAACATGCAAAACACCACACAGGTGGGACCGGGGATTGAACCCGGGTCCTCAGAACTGTGAGGCTGACGCTCTAACCAGTTGTCCACCGTGTCGCAGTTGGAAGTTTACTGTACAAATATAAAAGAAAAAGAATTACGTTTTGTATTTCAAACCACACAACTTTGTACAATGCTAACGCACGATGCAAATCACCATAGACGGACTAACAAAAGTAGCATCAACATAGGTGTAATTATAAACCTTTATTTGAACACAAGCTGTAGCAACACATGCAAGTAGTGTATACCTCTGTGAAATGATAGTTTAGTGGCCATGGGTTTTGGTTCATCAAATTTTCGTCTCGGATTTGTAATGTATTTACACTGCCCCCTCGTGGCCGAGGCGCACACAGGAATGGCACAGTGCAAAAACTTATTCACCAATGTTTTTATAAAGTACAATACACTTAGAAAACATGTTACAATTTTTGTTGTTTTCGGGAGCTGGAATGGATTTATGGAAAGGTTTGAGATAAAAAAGTGTTTTGACTTACAACCAGGATAAGCAAAGTCATGGAAAGAATTAGACTTAAGTCAAGACACCACTGGTTATTGAAACTGTGGCCAGGGGTTTAACATTTTTTAGATTAATATGGATAAATGATAAAAGTATCTTTTTAAAAATTGCTCGTTAACATTTTGGCCTTGGCAGAGGAGTTCTCTTGACAAATAGTCGTTTTTAATGTGCTTCATTTGCTTTCATTATTTACAACCTCGGACAAAAATATGATAACACGTTCATAATAATCTTTGAACCAGCAGTGTCATTAGCCTTAACGTGAGCTCATTTGAACAATTAATTGTAAAATTTAAACTTTTTTTTTTTTTTTTTTTTTTTTTAAGTAAAGGCACATTGAATGGTACCGTTGTAACGAATGAGGCAACAGGTTAGACTGAGAAGCCGAGTTTAGAGTTGTCTTCGTCACTGCTTTCTCCAGTACACTTGCGCCTGCATTTGGGCTTGAAGTGTACCTGAGCATAGTATAGCTCCACTGCATCTCCTCTGTTGGTGCCCTAGAAGAACACAGCGTGTTAAGAGGCCATATTATTATATATTTATACAGTACAATTGATCTGTCTGGATTATTGAAAAGGTCCACGCACCCCAAAAGTTCTGCCCTACATCACCCCTCAATATTTTTTTGGGTGGCTGTTAAGATTTGAGCCCTGTGTTTTGCCTAGCAACAGGTGGCCAATCACTTAAGAATCCAGGCAATTCTGTCAAACTACATTACTGTGCCTCCTAATAGGGAATGTATTTTCAAGTTTTATCGTGAATTGAGGGGCTTTTTGTCAAGATAATTTTTTAAATTTAAATGTAGAAATAAAATGTATTATTTAATTCATTTTTTAAAGTCTGGTGACTGCTCATGTCAAAAAATATACAATCAAAGATATGAAAAATCTCCCATTTGCATTGTCTTTTTAATGCGCCTGGCTTGCACACCTTCCACCTACGTGCATTCTCCAGTCCAGACTTCACGCCCACCATGCGTAACCTGGAAATGTGTGTGCACCCACAGACTAGACTAGACTCAGTGAAGTCTGAGGCTGACTGTAAATAGTTTTCATGAGGCTTGTGAATGTCATTCAAATCCATTTGAAAAATATAGCACTCTTTAAATATAAAAATACCTTATATAGCAAATGTGTCTTGTGGCATGTGCGCACCACTGACATGTGTACACTTTGAAGGAGTGTGTGTTTTTTATTCTGTATGAAATAAATCTAAAAAAATACATTTAATCCGAATGAAGGAGAGAGTATGTGTTTTTTTTCTTAACAAAATAAATGTAATCCGAATTGTGTACGTAGGACTCAACGCATGTTCGGAGTTCATCAATAAAAAAGGATAGCTCAGCGGTGCCCAAGCTTCCTTGCAACGTATAACGGGTGAGTCACTTTAATGTAAATAAAAACAAATGATTCATTATGTATGTAACTCACCGTTGCGCCATTTCAATGACTAGTGGGAGCCGTGCACTTAAAAAAAAACAATCCAACCCACCAGCAGCTTATTTGAAGTTGAAAAGCTCCTCGTTGATGACAAAAATTGTTATCATGGGACAAATGTGATGAAGTGCATAAATGACAAGATTGAGTGACAGGAGAAAGCTGCAGGCTTTTCTGACTTACGCACACAGTAGAATATGGCCCTTTGGCCAAACTGTACTACTTTCCCAACATACAAAGCTCTCAGTGCCTTAAGACTAAAAAACATTATTGGGTGTTTGACACAATTTTTTTTCTTATTTGTGTCCATAATTACACTAAACTGTACAATGATATTTACTACATATTGTTTTATGAATTCTGCGATTGGCTGGCAACCAGTTCAGGTTGTACCTTGCCTCCTGCCCGATGACAGCTGGGATAAGCTCCAGCACGCCCGCGACCCTAGTGAGGAGAAGCGGCTCAGAAAATGGATGGATGGATGAATAATATTAAGTTTCAATATTTTATATGTAAAAAAATGCTAAATAAAATATTAACTTGAAATATTTTATATGTAAAAAATGCAAATGTACTTGTTTTATTTAAAAACAAACTTAATACAAAAACACGCAAAAGACGTATTAGTTGTAGCAATAGCTACGTAACTCCACCATACTCAGCTTCCTGCATTATGTGACTATCGATCGTCATGAAAATGTGAGTAGTTCTACTTTTAGTTTTATGATACAGTGGTTAATGTGTGCCACTTGTAAATGTTCAAATGTTACTTAAAAGATTTTGTCAGCAAACTTCAACCCAAACTTCATGGGGGTCAAGTTATTCCAACATTGCAGGGACAAATCCCATAAGACTTTCAATTAGTGAGCATCTTGACTTTGCTTTTTAAATTGAAATTTGAATTTAAACAGTAAAAAATGGAAAAGACATTTTGAAAATGTAGATTGCAAAAACACACAATGTAAAAAATTAATAAATAACCTTGTTATAACCGTGTTACCTCATTGGACCACTGCTGCTCAAGTATGGTGTGCACGCCATCTCCATCTTTTCTTTGTCTATTCAAAGACAAGTTAAAACGTGTTCATACCGTGTGTTCATTTTGAAAATGACACTAAAAAGTTTCAACTCTCACAAAGCATCATGGACAGCGTCATCCTTGGGGGTTCCATCCTGAACCACTTTGGCCGCTGATCGATCCTGAACACGCACGCACACACAAATAAAATAAATTGAATTAACGTCCTCGCCCGAGCACCGGTGACGCCACCACACGTTTTTCTTCATTTTGTTCTTTTCCTCCCCCACACACAATACACTTGAGCGCCGCGTTGTCGTCGCCATGATAACGTGCATCCGGTTGCGTTGACGGTGACCCTTTTTCTGGTTCCGCCTCGCCGACAGCGTTGATTTGACAAGATAAAAGCCCAGTGATCGTAAAAGGCGGGATGCGGTGGTATCGGAATACAAGTCGTGTAGTGTTCTCTGTCTGACCCGAGATATGGCAATATTGTATGTCAGTCTGTGCAATCGGGAAAGACCAAATTTGTCTTGTAGTCTGATCCAGGCATTAGTCAGTAACCTCCTTCAAATTACATCGTCTGGACAAAATGTAATCCACCTGCGTGCTTCGACCGCCGCTCTTGTAGGTCACTGTTCCTGCCTCTTCCGGAAGAAAGTGTTCACCACAGCCATTTCCATCTTTTTTGCAAAGTCTACCACCATCTGTCCTTCGAGGTTGTTTTCCTGGATGTCAAACTTACCCATCACTTCATCATCACCCGTTTCATTCACCAGCATGTCCATTACAATCTGCACCAATCACGACACTCTACTCTACTCCATTTCTCTTCCCATCTACACCATGGTAAAATAATTTAAACGCCCCTAAACTTCTAGCCTTACTGCCTTTCCACCTGGACATACAATATATCAACCTTTCTCCTGATCATCTTGGCAACCAACTCTCGAGCTTTTCCTGTCATAGTCCCAACATTCAAAGTTCCCACATTCAGTTCGAGACTGCGCACTTTCCGCTTTCTGCATAAGAACCCGCTTTCCACCTCTCCATCTTCTATATAAACACACACACACACACACACACACACACACACACAGTGGGTATTCAGACCCCCTTACATTTTTCACTCTATTGCAGCCATTTGCTAAAATCATTTAAGTTCACTTTTCCACATTAATGTACACACAGCACCCCATATTGCCAGAAAAAAAAAACAATTGTTGAAATTTTTGCAGATGTATTAAAGAAAAACTGAAATATCACATAGCCATAAGTATTCAGACCCTCAGTATTTAGTAGAAGCACCTTTTGACCTAATACAGCCATGAGTCTTTTAGGGAATGATGCAAACGGTTTTTCACACCTGGATTTGGGGAACCTCTGCCATTCCTCCTTGCAGATCCTCTTCAGTTCTGTCAGGTTGGATGGTGCCTTGCAGATCCTCTTCAGTTCTGTCAGGTTGGATGGTGAACGTTGGTGCACAGTCATTTTCAGGTCTCTCCAGAGATTCTCAGTTGGGTTTAAGTCTGGGCTCTGGCTGGGCCATCTAAGTCAGTTCTGTCAGGTTGGATGGTGAACGTTGGTGCACAGTCATTTTCAGGTCTGCAGAGATTCTCAGTTGGGTTTAAGTCTGGGCTCTGGCTGGGCCATCTAAGTCAGTTCTGTCAGGTTGGATGGTGAACGTTGGTGCACAGTCATTTTCAGGTCTCTCCAGAGATTCTCAGTTGGGTTTAAGTCTGGGCTCTGGCTGGGCCATCTAAGTCGTCACGTAGTTGTTCTAAAGCCACTCCTTCGGCATTTCAGCTGTGTGCTTAGAGTCATTGTCGTTGGAAGGTGAACCATCGGCCCAGTCGGAGGTCCTGCACTCTGGAGAAGGTTTTCGTTCAGGATATCCCTGTACGTGGCCGCATTCATCTTTCCTTCAATTGCAACCAGTCGTCCTGCCCCTGCAGCTGAAAAACACCCCCACAGCATGATGCTGCCACCACCATGCTTCACTGATGGGACTGTATTGGACGGGTGATGAGCCGTGCCTGGTTTTCTCCACACATACCGCTTAGAATTAAGGCCAAAAAGTTCTATCTTGGAGGCCAAAAAGTTCTATCTTGGTCACATCAGACCAGAGAAGAGGCTTCCGTCTGTCTAATCTGCCATAAAGCCCAGACTGGTGGAGGGCTGCAGTGATGGTTGACTTTCGAGAACCTTCTCCCATCTCCCGACTGCATCTCGAGCTCTGCCACAGTGATCTTTGGGTTCTTCTTTACCCCTCACACCAAGGCTCTTCTCCCCCGATTGCTCAGTTTGGCCAGCTCTAGGAAGGGGTCTGGTCCTCCCAAACGTCTTCCATTTAAGGATTATGGAGGCCACTGTGCTCTTAGGAACCTTAAGTGCAACAGATTTTTTTTTCTAACTCTGGCCAGATCTGTGCCTTGCCACAATTCTGTCTCTGAGCTCTTCAGGCAGTTCCTTTGACCTCATGATTGACATTTGCTCTGACATGCACTGAGCTGTTAGGTCTTATATAGACAGGTGTGTGGCTTTCCTAATCAAGTCCAATCAGTCTAATCAAACACAGCTGGACTCCAATGAATGAAGAACCATTTTAAGGATGATCAGAAGAAATGTGGCTGTGTGATATTTCTTTCATCCATCCATCCATCCATCCATCCTGAGCCGCTTCTCCTCACAAGGGTCGCGGGCGTGCTGGAGCCTATCCCAGCTATCATTGGGCAGGAGGCGGGCTACACCCTACACCCTGCCAATCGCAGGGCACACATAAACATCCATTCGCACTCACATTCACACCTACGGGCAATTTAGTGTCTTCAATAAACCTACCACACGTTTTTGGGATGTGGGAGAAACCAGAGTGCCCGGAGAAAACCCACGCAGGCACGGGGAGAACATGCAAACTCCACACAGGTGGGGCCGGGGATTGAACCGTGAGGCAGACGCTCTCACCTGTCGGCCCGAATTAACTCGTCAAGTAGAATCAATATATTCCCTACCGTTGACGAGTTTTCAAATACGTTTTTTTCACGGGATTGGCAGCAGGAGAGTGCGATGTAATTCTTCACTTCCTACTGAAAACCACCAGCAGAGGGCAGCGTTGCACCATTTTACATTTGACAACCAACCCTCTCAGCCTTGATCGTGTGCACACAGCAGTGTTTGCGGGCCAAAAATGGCGGCACGTACAGGCTGAAGATGGACAAGCTGAAGCATTTTTTACACTCGAAAACAAAACTATGTATAGTATTCGCAGTGTCTGTATTGTAACAATTGTGTGTTTGTATCAGATATATCAGAATCATCTTTATATATATGTACAATTGAGGTCTTGTATGACAAGGACCAAGTCAACAGCCACGAAACAACATGAAGCGTCATGACTGACGTGCATTCCGGTGAGTTCTCGTCACTCACAGCACATTATATAGCTAAGTACATGATTATCTTGCTATCGAGGTTTCTGTTGCATAAATGCTGCTTTTCACAAAAAGCTAATTAGCTCCATTTTCTCTGAGACATGACCAGTGATGCCGGTAAAGCGTTACTCCAGAAATCCGCCATTTTGAGAAACAAGCGAAGAAACACGTTACTTTCCCCGGGAAAGTCGTCAGACTACAGTTACTTCAAACCATCAGTAGTTACTTTCGCATCGTCAATGTCTCACTAAATATTCATTTGTAGTTTGTTATTTGAACAAAGCTTTCAACTGGGCAGCAGCATTTAACCGACACCGTTCTTTTCTACAAATGGAAGAAAGCGATTGGGAAGCGATTGTTTATTACACAATGCACAGTGCGTGTAGTACCATAAAAGGAAATGAACGATTTCACTGTCGCCACACTATTTTTGTTATTTTGACTAGTATAAACTATTTCATTGTTACTTTATTTACACACTAAGAAATTTTATCTGGTGTTAAATGTGAATACATTGAGGGTTAATTATTCATACCAAGTGTGCGAACATCCATCGGTCATGGAGGGTAAGGACTGACTCACTGAAGAACTTCCAATACTTAGCTTGAATAATATTGACAGTGAAAAGTGAGAAATCTCAACTTCGTCTGTGAGCTGGTTGAACGCGCTGCACGGCTGACGTCACGTAGTAAGAACAAATGTTTTCTCGGTCTTCGCATCAAAATGGGAGCAATGGTCTTCCTCTCACGTTTACGTACACGCACGCACATAGTTGGCTTTAGACCACAATCCGCAGTGTACCGAGAATGGTGTTGTTTTTACGTTTAGTTACTTAACTGTATTCTGTTTTCATGTCTCAAGTCTGCACTAAGTTGCTGATTTATTGTGACTTCAACACTAATATTTAAGTTATTGTATCCTCCTGTAACTTGTCCCATACATTACCAAGTCAGGGTTACGGTTAACGCAATGCTTTTTTTGTACTGTGGATAAGTGATATTCCTGCCACTTGACAGCTGCTGAAAGTCACTAAAAAGTTCTTTTTTCTAACTTAGTTACTTTAGAAATCAAGTAATAAGTAAAGTAACGAAGTTACTTTTAAGCTCAATCAAGCTCAATCAGTAAAGTAACTAAGTGCCTTTTTCAAGGTAGCTGTGGCAACACTGGACATGACCAAAAAATTTTTCACTGGACATGAACTAAAAAATGGAAAAAGGTAGGATCACGCTTGTTTTCCTGGTGAAGAGTCCATTCTTTAATTTGGTATAATTTGGATGTACATAACCATAGATATCCTGTATGCCTGGAAAGATCGGTCAAAAAACCTCAAAAATGGCTGGTACTATGGGGTCGTATTTTCTGAAAATGGCTGTCACTGAAGAGTTAAAATTAGTGACAGCAGTTAAATTTCCTTTTATGTGTGAAAAAGTGGAAGCAGGAACTGAACAATTTTGCTTTTATTTGACTTCTATATCCAAACGTCTGGATGGTAAATGACTCACCTTTCCAGCAGAGAGCAGCTCGACATTACAAATGGGTTTCTTACCCCTGTGGAAGAAAAAGACAAAACACCACTTGGCAGGCAATGTCTGATACCAAACAAAGACCTCTGGTGGACGGATGACGGCATCTCACATGTTACTGGCCCTCGACTCGCTGGTCCGGACCGTGTCAATAATGTTCAAGACCTGCGTGTCCTGACATCTTGCCCTCATGCATTTCCTTTTCCTGTCATGCACAGTCCTTATAGTATCACTATAAGGCGAGGCCTTAAGAGTTTTCCTCATTACATCAAAACAGACTTTCCATTGAACTTCATATTGATTGTATGAAGTAGATGTTATTGTTAGAAATCTATATTGGTCAAGCTCCCACACTTTTTAAAAATAAATTAAGTACAGGCAGACAGGTGCACTTGCTGACAGGGTGGAAATTTGTGGGTAATTTAATGAGCACATGGTGGACCTTCACTTAGCAACATGATTCAGTTAGTAAGCCAACTGCACTGTTTAATATCCATCCATCCATTTTCTGTACCGCTTCTCCTCACGTGGGTCACGGGCGTGCTGGAGCCTATCCCAGCTGACTTGGCGAGAGGCGGTGTACACCCTGAACTGGTCGCCAGCCATTCGCAGGGCTCATAGAAACAAACAACAATTCACTCACATTCACACCGACGGGGAATTTAGAGTCTTCAATTAACTTACCATGCAAATGTTCATTGTAATGTCGCTACCTTTAAGAGGCGGTTACCCCATAGTGTCAGGGTGGACAGCAATTTCAGGGACAGATGTAAAATGTTCAATATAATTGAAAATAGAATATACATGAGCAAATAGACCCATTTTATATATATTTAAAACAAAAAACAGACAATAAATCATGTTATAAAATGTTTGGTTTAGTCTCATTTAGAGGTTCAACAATTAATTAACTATTTTGATAATGGATGAATTGTTTAGCGACATTATACTCAACATAGTCCAAATACTTGGAATTTAAGCCTCACAACAGTAAATATTCTTAGATTTCGGTAGTCCTCAATGAAAGCACACTGCTTATATTTGTGTTTAATTAAAATAAGACATTTGAAAACATCTAACTTTGAGTTTGTTACTGCATTTTCTGCCTGCTCAATTGAAATAATGTCCTGTTTTTTAATAAAGGGATGGAAATTGAAAAAAATATTTTTGTAATCCGATTTATTGAAAAAAATGACGGCTTAATCAGATTATTAAAATACTCATTTGTTGCATCTCCAGTCTCACACTTATTTTACTTATTTTACTGGTATGTGTGCTAGTAGACATTCCAACAGCTTCTTCCCTCTTGCGATCAACTTCTTAAAACACCTAACCTATAATTCCATTACAATTCCATTACAACAAGCTGGCAATTTTTTGACTTGAGTTCGTTGTCACATTTCTGTGGAGCCAATTATGTATTACTCGTGCACTCACTGTAGTTGTCTCGCCATGCTGCACTATTTGCATATACTGGCCACTCATGCCAGAGTAGCATCTGCTCCATTTGCACATTGATTGAGGAGTATCTGTAACATTTGCACAACCAACATTGTCCCAGATGATCGCACTACTCGTCACTTTAAACCGCATACACTCCTTGAAGTCTCACCGCCCTTTCACAATGGTCATTGCACCGGACTATTGCAATATTAGTCGTTCGAACTGCTCTAAGTGCTAGAGGACTCTGCATCTTTTTGCACAATTGTTTTTTGTCAATGTCTTGATGTCCCCAAAGTGTTCTGTAAATTGACTGTCTGTTGTACTAGAGCGGCTCCAACTACCGGAGACAAATTCCTTGTGTGTTTTGGACATACTTGGCAAATAAAGATGATTCTGATTCTGAAATGTTTGAGCATGTTTGTCTGTCTAATAAGACCTCAGTGTTTCATTATTCCGCTGCATTTTATGACTGCTGATGATGATGATGAAGACACTTCATATAGTGATATTGTCCCATTTATGGGTGGGTTAGTTGTCAAGGTTTGAGGAAAGGGCTGGGTTAGGGGTTCAGGTCGCTTGCCTTCTTTCACAGCCGAGGCGAATCCACAGGCCGGTCCACCGGCTGACGGAGGCAAGACAAGCCTTGATGATGGGACGAATTAGTTGAGAAGAAAGCACAGGGCTCCCACTAATTACAACAACTGCATTCATCATCATCATTCAGGGACATCATCATCTTTGTGAAGAGACTGATCATGTTAGTGATTTCTCACCATAATTGTCAAACATGATTTAACAACGAAGTAAACAGGAAACATCAATCTGGAGCACTTTAGGTTCAGGCACGACTCCAGGATTTTTTCTCTCCTGGGGCAAAGGGGGGGCTTGACCGATACGAGGGGGTGCTGTGAAAATAATCTATATTCATGACTTGTTACTTTCGTCTTTTTTTTTTTTTTTTTTAAATAAAATCATCTACGATGCACAGCACGAGCATGTTCAATACATTTTATTTTATAATATATAAAATATTTTTTTACTTAAATAAATGAATAAATATTTGAAAATATAAAATAATCCTGGAGGGGCTTAACTGGGGCTGCACAGCTTTCTGATGGGGCTCTAGCACCCACTAGCCTCGGTTTAGCACCGTCCCAGTTTAGCGTCTATCAAATCTCTGCGTCTTTCCTACACCCCTCAGTGTGGTGGCCTTGGCTGTCAAGTCTTTATTTTCGTCGATAGACTTTTCGGGGCAGTCGATGCAAGTATTAGTATTTACAAATGATCACTTCCTTCATAGGAAATCACAATGTCCCATCACTGGTGAGCTTTTTAGAACAGGCTTTTGAGCTCATGTGCTTCTTGGGGGCTACCTGTTGGTGACTCCTGATTTAGAGGTTAGGATTGTTAGGATTGGTTCAGTTTTGGTTCAGTTTATCGTTGGATCAAGACCAGGTGTTTGGGTTGGGGATAAAAGTTTAGCAAGTAGGATTTGGGTTCGGGAGCCGGCACGGTGACCGACTGGTTAGCACAACTGCCTCACAATTCTGGGGACCGGGGTTCAAATCCCAGCCCCGCCTGTGTGGAGTTTGCATGTTCTCCCCGTGCCTGGGTGGGTTTTCTCCGGGTGTTCCGGTTTCCTCCCACATCCCAAAAACATGCGTGGTAGGTTGATTGAAGACTAAGTTTCCAGCAGGAAATGGATGGATGGATGGATTTGGATGGCGCAATGACAGTCTCGCATGGAGACATCTCTAGGCAGAAAAGGATGATGCGTAATAGCAGTGATCCGTGCATGACTGGATCATTGTCACTGTTCTTAGCCGACCGGACACTCTGTTTGGTAACAGATAATGTACGTGAGTATCCTTATCAAATACAGAAGGAGCTGGTGATAACCGCTGGTGACTTAAATATGTCTGCGGACCTCATTATGTGTGTGCCTGTGCCCTGATCAAATTCACCAAAATCGTGTTAGACCAACGGTCTAAATTTTGCCAAGATTTAGCCGTGTTCTGAGCAGGCGTGTTTAGCCTGACTTTCTGCCACCAAATTGTCACTCCACCAGGCACATCTCAAAGGACACACCCGCGCTCCACCGGAACACCAAGGTCGGCGCAGATTGGTTCGCCAAATTTACAAAGATGTGCAGCTTGTCATGGGCTTGCACAAAAATCTGAATCCACCGGCATTTGCACTGTGCTGCAGATGTGCTGTCTATGACAATAGAGTCTTTAGTGTTGTCACTTTCAAAAACTGTTACACTTACCTGTAGATGAACACAACAAGTGCCACGAACAAGAGCACACAAACAGGAGGGATGATGTAGTTCAGCAACCGTTCTGTGGGGTCAACAGACAGAACATTAGGTATTGTAGTATCTTAGGAGTTAGTGGAGTCAGACGCTGTCCCTTGGTCAGTTTTTTGCTTTGCGTCGCAAACCAGAATTTGAGTTACAATTGCGCTTCAGAAACACTTGAGTGAAAGAAAGGAGAGCAACAATCACTTATGCACTTTCAGCCGTTTATTGAAGGGTGCTAACAGTCACACACAAATGCAAAATGAGAACGTTTGCAAGGAGTAACTCCAGCTACTCACGTTACTCACTTGGGCCCACCCCCTTAAGTTACCTGTCAAACACATGAATACTATACACAATCTGTTTATTTCTTTACATCTATATTATGTTTTATTATGCTTTTATGTAATAGAGTGAACTCTCGCATATTCACTGTTCGGCATGTGCAAATTTGGCAAATCGCAGATTTTCTTTGGGTGGGTGTGCCTGTGCCCCGATCAAATGCTCCGTTATTTGTCGAAAAACGACCATATTCGCTGGTTTTGTGCTTTTCCCAAGGAACTACATGTGCATCTCAGTAAAATAGCATATAGGAGGATTGTTCATTGTAATTCCAAAGGTGAAACTTATGAATTATACAGATACATTCAACACAAGAAAATAATTTTCAGAAAGCCAAATTCAACCTCCTTTCCACATTAAAATCTTTTTGAATGTTTCTTTTGTAACATTCTAACTAGCTCTGAGCTAAAATCAATAATCATCATCATAATAAAAATCATAAAATTGTACCGGCTCTATATATGAGTTTTGGAATGAACTAAAGAAATACATTTTTACAGTTTTCTAATTCTAATTTACGGAGTAGTTTTAAAGCAACACATTTTTACATTTAGGTGACTATTTTTGTGAAGAAAAACTACTTTTACCGTAACATTGCACTACATTGTCCTCGCTGCTTTTATTTGAATCTATTATTGATTACACGATTTATTTGGTTGTTTTACCAATCCAACGTAACCACTAGCGACAACTGAATCTGTTTTTCACCAATCAAGTGGAGTCGGCAGTTACATGACCACACAAAAGTCTTCCCAGCCGCACACAGATGCAGTTTTCAAAATGATTAATTTATGTGAAGCATGGGAGAAACAACGGCGTGTATTCTTATTTTATACTTTTGTCTATTTGACCTTCATTCGCTAATAATAATAATTATTCGGAAATTACCAGTTATTCAAGACTATTCGTTTTTGTTCACTGAAGTAATTATTTGGAGGACTACTTTTTGCTTTTACTCGTCATATTAATACAAAGTAACATTAGTCTCGAGTACTTCAAGAATTCTGGCTACTCTACCCACCTTTGGTGTCCTGGTTACCTCTGACTATGGGAGCATCTAAAGAAGTCAATAAATGAATAATACATTTTTAATCATAATCATCCAACCATCCATCCATTTTCTCAGCCGCTTCTCCTCACAAGGGTTGTGGGCGTGCTAGAGCCTATCCCAGCTATCATCGGGCAGGAGGCGAGAACATGCAAACTCCACACAGGAGGGGCCGGGGATTGAACCCCGGTCCTCAGAACTGTGAGACAGACGCTCTAACCAGTAGCTCACTGTGGCACCTAATGATAATCAAATAATAATAATAAATGTTACTTAATTTAAAGCAAACCAATTACGAATTATTAATTTATATTATCTGATAATTGTATATACTTTTAGTATACTAGTAAAATGTTGACTGAGCGGAAGAGATTTTTAAATAAAATTTTTATAATTTAACTCAATTTTAAACAAGTAAAATGAAAAAGAGTAAATGTATTAATTGGGAAGGTAATTTAATATACATTTATATGTATATCCATGAGTCACTGATGGTGTAGTGGTACACTCGCCTGACTTTGGTACAGGCAGCGTGGGTTCAGTTCCCACTCAGTGACGGTGTGAATGTGAGTGTGAATGGTTGTCTGTGTCTATATGTGCCCTGTGACTGACTGGCGACCAGTTCAGGGTGTAGTCCGCCTTTCGCCCGAAGTCAGCTGGGATAGGCTCCAGCGTCCCACAACCCTAACCAGGATAAGCGGTGTTGAAAATGGATGTATATCCATCCATCCATCCATTTTCTGTGCCGCTTCTCCTCACTAGGGTCGTGGACATGCGGGAGCCTATCCCAGCTATCATCGGGCAGGAGGCGGGGTACACCCCGAACTGGTTGCCTGCCAATCGCAGGGCACATACAAACAAACAACCATTTGCACTCACAGTCACACCTACGGGCAATTTAGAGTCTCCAATTAATGCATGTTTTTGGGATGTGGGAGGAAACCGGAGTGCCCGGAGAAAACCCACACAGGCACGGGGAGAACATGCAAACTCCACACAGGTGGAGCCGGGGATTTAACCCGGGTCCTCAGAACTGTGAGGCTGACTGCTCTAACCAGTCGGCACCGTGCCGCCTTATATTATATTATATAAATAGCCCTCGACCCTAGTGAGAATAAAGCGGTGCAGAAAATGGATGGATATAATATAAATAAATAATAAAAACATATAATTATGATACATACTGTATTATAAAAATTCTGAAAATAGATTTGTTTAAATGTAATAATACAAAGGCAACTATTGAATATGTCGAACACCATTTCATTTTCAGACATTTTCAATATATTTGTATTAATAAATTGTATTTAATTTTCAAATATCTTTTCAAATTGAATATAAATGCATCTATAAGCACATGTTTACCAATCCATGTAATTAGAATAATTCATTATTTTTTGCATTTTCTTCCTAAAAATCTCAACATTGTACTCACTCTGAACCTTGACCTCCACTTTGGCTGACCTCGCCGAGCCCACTTCATTGGTGACCGTGCAGCCATAGAAGCCGGCGTCAGCGACCGTGAGGGACGTGATGGTTAAGGTTCGGCTCTCTGCCAAGTTGTCGCTCGTGGAGTCAGTCGCTTTCCACCACATCACCGACTTGATGGACGGGTTCGAGTCGGCGACGCACTCCAGCTTCAACGGCGTGTTTTCGGTCACCTCCAGAGACGGGTGAGCTTTTACCACCACATCTTTGGGAGCATCTGACGAAGAAGTAGCCATAAATATGTCATGGAAAAAAATGGCTGGTAGCGCCTTAAATAATTGCCTCCCCTCAAATCGATTCCATGCCTCCATTAATCATAATGAACGGAAGAACAAATGTTTTCTTCGCAACGTTTCTCAGACAGAAAAGTCAATTTCTTAAAACTATATTTCCTCAAATACTGAGCTCCTCCCAAATTTATGCCGTAATTCAATTAATCACAACTGCCTCCTTTTTAAAGGATGACAAAATCACATTTTCAGAGCACTAAGTGATCACACTGCCACTCATAAAAGAATAAACATTTTGTCACCACTACCTCAAATACAGGCCTCCACTCTAATTGACGCCGTGCCTTAATGTTAATTGTTAAATGGTTTAATTATGTATTTATACTGTACATCGCTAATTAAAGACTCCCCGATTGCTCAGTTTGGCCGGGTGCCAGCTCTAGGAAGGGTTCTGGTCATCCCAAACGTCTTCCATTACTTATGGAGGACACTGTGCTCTTAGGAACCTTAAGTGCAGCAGAATTTTGTTGTTGTTGTAAGCTTGGCCAGATCTGTGCCTTGTCACAATTCTGTCTCTGAGCTCTTCAGGCAGTTCCTTTGACCATGATTCTCATTTGCTCTGACATCCACTGTGAGCTTAGATCAAGGATGATCAGAAGAAATGGACAGCACCCGGGTTATTATATGAGTGTCACAGAAAAGGGTCTGAATACTATATGGCTG
Organism: Phycodurus eques; assembly: GCF_024500275.1. Lineage (NCBI taxonomy): Eukaryota > Metazoa > Chordata > Actinopteri > Syngnathiformes > Syngnathidae > Phycodurus > Phycodurus eques. The sequence goes on along the minus strand of NC_084528.1, from coordinate 14,502,498 downwards.
TGTGATATTTCAGTTTCTTTTGTCATATAAATGCAAAAATGGGGTGCTGTGTGTACATTAGTGGGGAAAAAAATAACTTAATTCATTTTTGCAAATGGCTGAAATATAACGAAGAGTGAAAAATTTAAGGGGGTCTGAATACTTTCCGTACCCAATGTGTGTGTGTGTTATATATATTAAAGATATACATTATATATATTATATATAAAATGTATATCTTTATGAGGCTAAGCGGAAGGGAAGATGAATGAATGAATGTATATATTTTAATATATTTTAAAATACCATATTCATTTCTGAAAACAAATTTGATAAGTGCATGGGACCTTTATAAGAAATCTAGGGGGCTGATCAATTAGTTTTTGCCCTTTCAATACTGATAGTACATTTTCAGTTATTCTCTGAAAATGCTATGCTATTATAGTTTTTCTCTCTTTATGAAGTTACATTAAACAGACCGGTCACAAATGAGACCCAGTAGTGCTACAATTATTAATCGAGTATCCTACTGACAATTATATTGAATAATCAAGTAATATATAAAATATATTTTTGTTTGGTTAAAGAGCTATTATGAATACGCAAAATAAAATGATAAAAGCTCACTTAATAATGACTGATCAATTGGGTTCCTCAGATAATCAACAGCATTTTTCTTGAATTCACATTGTGCATAGAGCAGCAAACTGACTGCATTTTCTTTTCCACAAACATTGGTAGTGAGGCAATTTCAAACACAAATACAAATAAACAAAACACAAATATAAATAAGATTTCAGTTGAAATGTATCATTTCTTTTGAGTATCAAAAACAGGCATTAAGGAATAAAAAAAAAAGAGTAACACATGTTTGTATCTTGTGATAAAGGCACAATTTTATCTAACTGTGGTATCTCAGTTGGAACACTAAGGGGCACTATGTAAAAATATTACATCACAAAGAGGCAAAGAACAAAGCTTCATGTGTAGAAGCTTCGAACAGATGCTAGCTGTATGCTGATTGGTAAATATAACTATTTGCGTGATCGCTCACAAAGCTAGCTGCTAAAGCAAGCGAAAACGTGCATATGTGACGTCAAGCCGCGCGATTCCCACAATGCAATGTGGATTTAATTTTGGCAATAATTAAGTCCTCATTGTTACATTGTCGTCGTTTTTGTGGATGTTAACAGTACTTCATGGAATGTGTACTTGATGTAATTGCCACATTCGTTGTTGATTTATGTTGCACTGTATTTTAGTTTCCATTTTCAAATAAAATAGGTACTGTCTGAAAGAGTGACTTCCTGGTCAATTCCACTACTTAAATATGCCCAACATGGCATTAACTGGGGAAGATTTTTTATTTTATTTTAAGCTGTACTTTAGCTTTAGTATGGCGAGATATTTCCACTTGGGTGATATCCATAGAGTTCATCAACTAAATTGTTACATTATTCTGAAAATCCTGCAATAAATTGAAAATTGGGATGTTGAGCTATTGAGAGCTGCAGTGTTTCAAATCAATGGGCTCGAGTCCGAGTAAAGTCTCGAGTAAAGTCTAAGTCACTGCTGTTCAAGTCCAAGTCGAGTTGAAAGTCTTGTGACATTGATCAAGTCTAGACTAAACTCATCAAATTCATGACACTACATCTCTGCTGTACACACTAAACTGCTCAGAAAAGACAAACTTAATCATCACCGTCTCAAATCGCCTTCACTCAAACTGATGCCGTCGCTCAATTAACTCCATTTCCATGCACTGGGATGTTTTACGAGTAAACAATTATTTTTTGACACTTACATCTGACATCCAAAGTCTTTTGCGTGCTCTGTCTTCCTTGGCTGTTGATGGCCTCGCAGGTGTAAACGCCCCCGTTTGCGCAGGTGGCTTTGAAGCTGTGGAACAGCGTGTTGTTGTCATTGGACCTAGTGACCACCCGCATGGACTGGTCGCTGGAAGTCCAGGTCAAGTTGAGGGCGGAGGGTGGGACGCTTTCCACCGAGCAGAGCATGGAGACCAGCTCACCTTCAGTGACCTCGGTGGTCATTGAAAGTACCAGGTTTGTCGGACCATCTTGGATGAAATAAAGACAAAGCTATGATTATACAAACCCCAATTCCAATGTAGTTGTAGTTGGCACGTTGTGTAAAAGGAGAATAACTACAATGATTTGCAAATCCTATGTTCATACTGATTAACCTTTATTTTAAATGCAAATATTTGCTCATTTTGAGCACGTTCCATAAAAGCTGTGACAGGGTCATGTTCACCACTGTTACATCATCTTTCCTTTTAACAACACTCAATATGCGTTTTGGAACTGAGGACAATAATTGTTGAAGCTTTATAGGTGGAATTCTTTCCCATTCTTTCTTATACAACTCAGTCTGGGGTCTCCATTGTCGTATTTTGCGCTTCATAATGCACCTGCACATTTTCAATGGAAGACAGGTCTGGACTGCTGGAAGTCCAGTCTAGTAGCTCACACTCTGGTAGAAGAACATGACCTGGCATTGTGTTGCTGATATAAGCAGGGAGGTCGCTGAAAAAGACATTGCTTGGATGGCAGCATATGTTGCTCCAAAACCTGTATGTACCTTTCAGCCTCAATGCCGCCTTCGCAGATGTGCAAGTTACCCAAACCATGGGCACGAAAACACTCCATACCATCACAGATGTTGGCTTTTGAACTTTGCAGTTATAACAATCCAGATGGTTCTTTTTCCTCTTTGTCCCAGCTGGACACGACGTCCCTGATTTCCAAAAACAATTTAAAATATGGACTTGCAACACCACACTTTTTCCATCCTTGTGTCAGTCCATCTCTGATGTCCTTGGCCAAAGAGAATCCTTGGGCAAAGAGAACCCCGTGGCGTTTTCTGGGGGCTGTTGATCTTTCACTTTGCATGGTAAGAGTTTTTTAACTTGCATTTGTAGCTGTAGCAACGAACTGTTTTAACTGACAATTGTTTTCTGAAGTGTTCCTGAGTTCCTTTCGGGGATGCTCCTTTTATACACAATTATAACATCTGTTTCCAATTCATTATTTCCAATTCATTCCTCAACTTTCCCTGTACTAGATTTTTTTTAACATGTTGCAGGCATAAAATTAAAAAATGACTGAACATTCGCAAAAAAAACAAACTATAAGAGTCATCATTTTAAACATTATATCTTGTCTTAGTAGTGTATTCAGTTAATTTCAAATCACTGTATTCTATGTTTTACACGTCCCAACTTTGTACCTCCCGTGTTCGTCACTTTCACATTAATTCATCCGTATGAATTGTCTGCCTGCGTTCCTAATGTTATGTCCCATGTAGTGACTTACCCAGGACTTGGATGCACAGCGGTTCACTGTTTTCGCCAGCATCCACTTTGTTGGTGGCGTTGCACGTGTAGCAGACATGGTTGCCTGGCTGAACGTCATTCACCAACAGGCGGTCACCAATGTTCTCAGACAGACACGCCGACGATTGGTTGCACTCGTCTGCCAACCAGGCATACTTGTCGGGCACGGGGTTGGCGTCTGTGATGCACTGCAACGTAATGGACGCGCCCGCTTCGACCAAGGGGCTACCGGAACCCACGATAGAAACGGTGGTATTCCTCGGCCGGTCTGGAAAGTGTTTCACACGTGAGGTGTAACGAACAGACTAGCAAACGGCCTCAAAGACGCCTGGACTCACATTCCACTTCAATCAGAAGGTCCGACGCTCCATTGCCCGCATCGTTGTAGGCCACGCACTTGTACCAACCCATGTGCTCGGGCTGCACCGACAAGACCGTGAACACTTGATTGGATGCCACATGTTTGTCGTCTTTGTACCAAATGAAGTCACTGGGCTCGGGGTTGCTACTCATCACATTGCACGTCAGCGTCATGACCTCTCCCTGCCTGAATGTGGACCGGGAATGCTCGACTTCAACCGTCGGAGGGTCTGAAAAGACCCAATGGGTATAGACAGATGAACAGACACGTTTGAATTGTGTGACGTGCGCCTTGTGTACTATCAGTGAACTTACATTTGACGTCAATGTCGAGTGTGGACTCTGAAGTACCGTAGTAGTTTGTCGCAACACATTTGTACTTCCCGTTCTGCTCGGTGGTGACGGAAGGGATTGTCCACTCGGGTCCCACTACTGGTAGCACTTTGTCATTTTTGAACCATGTGAACGTGGGGGTGGGATTTCCTTGGGTGGCGCAGATTAGAGTCATGTTTTTTCCTTCTATGACGGAAGTGGTGTTTGATAACATTAAACTTGTATTTCTGGTACTGTCTGAAATGGAGAAAAAAATATTTTGGTTTCAACAAACCCCATCGAGTCATAACTCAAATTGAAGCCCCCGGTGAGGGCTTTCCAGATCTTCCATTATTTTGTATTTTTCACAATACAGTGCACCCCCTCTATATGGCGGTTCACCTACTGGCACGACTATATGGCAGATTTTTGTGGAATGTATATACTTGTCTGTCGCGGAAATCCCTGTTTTATCATAGAAATCTTCAGGTTTTTAGCAACCGTTTTTAGCAACCGTTTTTAGCAACCGTTTTTATGGGTTTTTACAGCTTTCTACATTAATGTAAATAGTGTACAGTATTTTAAATATTACTTATTTAATATTGATTGAAATTCTGTGAACGTATATATATATATATATATATATATATATATATATATATACTTATATATTTTTTTTTAAATGTGTACTTTATCACTGATGTTAAGCTGATTCACAATTGCCAATAAATGAACCCAAACCCATGGTTTAGACAACAATAAGCGCAGTGGCGTGCTGCTGCTACACAACGCTAGGGGATAAATCATCAGCGGGTGGGTGAAGGGCGGTGGGCTGACGATAAGTTTTCCCTCTCGTTAACGGGGGTGGCGCAGTGGGGTGGGGGGGTTGTTGCTGATGGAAGTCTTTCCCGATAATTAATGCATTTGTCAACGGGGGAGGGGATGGTTCTAATGCCCACCCAAACCTGTTTGGGTGCCTCAATTGGATAAAATGTTGCCGTTAAAAGGCCATATAAACATGCTTTCACACAAAACCATGCAATTTATTATTATTTTTTTGACAAAAGGGTGCTTTGGGCATCAAAGGGAAAAGGGGCAGGTGCCAGACCATACATTTGCACTTTTTGTTAGCGTAGTACCATAATTGCTATTATGCTATTTATTAGCGTAGTACCATAATTGCTATTATGCTATTTATTGCTATTTATAGTTTCTTAACAATAGAAGCAGCTTTATGCAAAAAAAAATTCTATTTTTGCTTTCTCGATTCTTGGTAGTCCAGGTCAAGGTAATCCGCAAAGGTTGAATTGCGCCAACTGGACCATTATATAAGTCATAACGCTATTAGGCTAACGTTTTACTTCAGTAAAGGAGTTGAATGAGTACTAGAATCTTTTTTTATGAAACTATACTATTACTAAGTAAAGAGTACTTTTGCCACCTCTGGGGGAGTAGGGAATGACTGAATGATTTCGAACGCAGCCATGGTTTCTCTACACATGCAGATTTTTAGCGTTTTTGAACGTATCTCGACGGTGTTCTTACATTTTATATCGAAAGTGTAGCCTTTCCTCAGATACTTGTCAGTGTTGTTGAGCACTTGGCAAAAGATCTGCTTGCCGTCATACTGCCACTTGGCCATAAAATTGACGAAGAGAGCCTTCCTGTACACCTGAATCGCCCCCATTGGGAACGGAAGATCATCCAAAAATTGTGGGTATGTGGGACATGTTGTATAAGTCGTGCAGGACAGGAGCACGTGCCTATCGTCCATCAAGTTTTCTGGAACCGTTGATATATAAATGGGGCAGGGATTGTCTGCAAAATGAAGGGAGAGGTATTTAAAAATATTTGTAATGGATATAAAATCAATATTTAGAAATTATTGCATTAAAACACATTCCAAGCAACATTAACATTAAAAATGTATACATTATGTTATGTTTGTATTTTTATATCTCCTAGAATTAGACTATTAATTGTTTAAATCAATTATTCAATCTAATCTTTTATGCATTCACATCCAACACTTCAATTAAGTTAAAAACTGCTGTAAAATTTGGTTTTATTATATAGACATTGCTTAAATTGACATTTATTCAGATTTTAAGCACTAATCACATAGAACACACAAGCTTTGTATTAATTTCAAATATACTGTATGTGTGTGTGTGTGTATATATATATATATATATATATATATGTATAAACATTTGTTTTATATTTGCATTAATTTCAAATATATGTATATAATTATATGTAAAAATAATTTTTATATTTATTAATTCCCCTTTTTCTCCGGGTACTCCGGTTTCCTCCCACATCCCAAAAACATGCATGAATTGGAGACTCTAAATTGCCCGTAGGCGTGACTGTGAGTGCGAATGGTTGTTTGTTCCTATGTGCCCTGCGATTGGCTGGCAACCAGTTCAGGGTGTATCCCGCCTTCTGCCCGATGACAGCTGGGATAGGCTCCAGCACGCCCACGACCCTAGTGAGGAGAAGCGGCTCAGAAAATGGATGAATGGATGGATTTATTAATTTCAAATATATGTACAGTATATAAATATATGCATAAATAATTATGCTTTGTAAAATTATGTAATTTGTTAAATTGTCTCTAAATTATGTGTAGATTATTTCCAGTGACTATTAATTCAAAATACACAGTATAAAAATATATGATATATATTTGTTTTTACTGGATAAATGTGCATATTTTAAATGTTCTCTTTGTACCTTTAAATTTAATTGATGGCATTTAATCACATTTTCAGGTGCATTTACTACTGTAGAACACGAGATTTATATTTAAAAACAATGGTATTTTAAAAAATAAATATTTGATACATAAATTGTTTTTCAAATACTCACTGACATTTAATCACGTTTTTAGAGAAAACTAAACTAGTTTAATAATGTGATTTTAAAAAATGTGTATTTTAAATCCTTGCAAATAATTTAATTCAAACGTTTTGATGACTTCATAATGTTCCCATTTTTGTTCTCAAAATAACAAAATTGTTAAGTGAATACATACAACGGTGTTTTGTCATGGAAAACATGAAATTGTCTGGGTACCCTCAACTTTTGAACGGCAGTGTAGATGTTATATTTTTGTGTGCCATTTGACCACTTGCCTTCCACTGTGACATTAGTAGAAACCTCTGCCAATTCTAAGTCCTCTCCCACAGTGAACCCAAATGCAAACTTGTATTTGCCACTGTCACTTTTCTTGACGTCGCACATCAAGATGGTCATTGACGTTCCGGCAGTGCGCCACTGTAAAGGCGGCGGGCCCGCAGATTTCACACGGCCCTCAAAGTCCGGGTGGACGGGCCGGAGTTGCGTGGCGGAACTAAGAATGATATCGGCGTCTTTCATCCAAAACCAGTAGAAAGGCTGCACAGGGAGCTCACGTGTAGACCTGACGGTCAGTTCCACGCAGGATCCCTCTTGAATGGACGGGCGGAGGATTCGTCAGCTCAAAGGCTCCGTTTAAACACTGAAAAGCTGCGGCAGAAAACTCACATTTGAGTACCAGCATAAGCCATAAAAAGACAAAAACAAAACATTTTAGGTCTGCTGACAGACACAGATAATACCGATACTATCACTTCGACTGATATTGATAGTTACTGATTCATATTAATATTGCTGAACTGATACTGATAATCATACACTAATATTGATATTAAATATCAATGACAGGCCCACGAATCATGAAACCGTGACCAAACCCGGAAGTTAGCCGACTGTGTATGCCAGGATAGTTACCATAACTACAGCTTGATGACATGATGGTTTGAACCCAAGTGTTCTAAAATGATTTCTTTATTGATGGTGTCGTCAGACAAAAGTGAAATATGTGTATATTATTTATTTATACACATATATGTAAACACAAACTAATTCTAAACACCAGATGTTGTCATCTTTGAAGACGTGTAAAATAAAAGATATTGTAGACATTTCAAGTTCCTATGGGAGCTACTGCTATCGGGCTTTGCCATTTCTCCGAGCCAGAGGGAAGTGCTTCAACCTGTTTTGCCAAATGCACAAGTTGGTTGCCCAATACTGACACTAATTCTGATAGAGCAATCTCGTTTTAACAGCGGGTGTCGGAAGCAAGACTGGCGCCGAGAGCGAGATGCGCCAGAATGCCTGCAAATCGCCGCTGCCTTGCTGCGCTCTTGAAAACGACACGCCTGGATTGAAATCCCGGCTGGAGGAGGTAAATTGGGATTCATTTAAAAACCTTTCAAGCATTTTCAACCTTTTTCATATTTATAGTAATTTTGTACCATATTGTCTGTTTTAGGCCATGAAAAATTTTAAAATAATTTTTTTACTGAATGCCATGAAAAAAAGTGCTTCAGTTTCACAAAATTTGTCTGTAACCCCCCCCCATGAAAAAAAATTAATACCCAATCAGAATTTTTGCTTTCGAACGAAAAAGTACCTAAGTACATATTTCATTCTGACAATCACTGCAATACTTTTGTTTACTTCCGCCGCCATTTTAAAGGCAATTACGCATTGTAGCTTCACCGAGAGTTCCATCAAGTTTGTTTTAACGAGCTCTCAACTGAAGGAAGCTTGCATTGAGCTTTCCAAATTATTATCATTGGTAATAATGGATCCGAGTTAGTATCAGCGATAATGGTATCAGAATTATGACTGATATTAATTCCAATACTGGTCCTAATTCTGATACTAATACTAATACTCCCGTGTGATACTTCTACTAACATTGACGAATAGCGATTGTCAAGTTCTTTGCTGATTTTAGCCTGCCTGAACTGAACATTGATACTGATAGTTACGAATATTGAAACCATCATCACCGATACTGATTCTGCGAATACAATGACTATCACTGATACTGATGAAACATGCTCACAAACCTGTCAGCAAAAGTCAAATATACATTAAAAATGTCAACACAGTCTACCTGTCATTAGACACACAAACAGCAAGAAGATCAAAGTGTGATGCTTCATTCTTCCACTTTTATCTGAAACACACATGCAAAGATTTACTGTTTTATGTAAATGTTATCATTCTTTCATGGAAAGCCTTTAACCCTTTTTTTTTTTTTTTTAAATGTTACTTCAATGGGCTTTCAGTTAAAGATAATTTGCCTCAACGGCACTGTCGCCTAAAAATTATCAAGCAAACAGAACATTTTCTTACCGCGGAATTTGTCCTGTGACCTCTGGCTGGTGCTACTGAGTTTCTATAGGGCCCAATGCGTGTGTTGTTGGTTTTTGGGCACTTAAAAATTGAAACGGTGGCAGGCGTGTATGAACTCCCAATATTATTCATTTTCATTTCATTTGACGTTTGTGCTGATTTAAAAAAAATTCAATGAAATGATCCGAAGTTAGCAGTTCCTCTTCAGTTGAATTTTTTTTTTCCCACTGAGTACATTCTTGCTTTTAGTCAAGTAAATATTTGGATGACTACTTTTTACTTGAGTCATATTATTCTAGATTAACAGTAATATTTGGCTACTTTACCCACCTCAGGTTGTTGGGCAACGCTGATCACCAGCTGCCTGACTCATTTTCTATCGATTGCCTTCCAGACATGTGTTCGCACATAAGCACAGTATTTGGATTAAATTCCTTTTTTTTAAAAAAACAACAACTATTTGCTTAATAGAGAAAACAAAACCATATGCTCCTTCAAAGTAGCCTGTTAGATGAGCGGTGCTCACATCTCACTGGCGACGTAACTTCCCTCTACGGGGGTTAATTTCACATTGTAAGGTGTGACATACTTTCCAAACAGATTTTTATGGAAAGGGAAATACGACTTTCCAGGAGTTGGAGCCTCTCACAGACTGAGTCACGCCTCATTGGTGTTTGCACACATATTCGACAAACAGGAGAAGATGTAATATATGTCCTCTGTATGTAATACATACCATTATCACTGATACTACTATTATCACCAATACCAATAGTGATGCGTATACATTTTGTTCTTTAAAATAAAAAATGTTAAATACACAAAATGAAAATAATAAAATACTATTAACGACAATTGGAATTGATTAATAATGATTGTCAAGTTATTTGGTGATTTTAGCCTGGCATAACTCTTAACTTCGCATTAAAGTTGCGAAGTTGTTATATTCAATATAAAAGCTACCAGGGGAACATTGTATGGGACAACGAGTCAAATAATACGCAGTCATCTAACTATAATATAGCTTGCAGTAAAAAAAAATCAATAAATTAATGGTTGTCACATACCAGCAAGGTCTGCAAACTTTATTTAAGCTCCAAGCTCCAACCTCAAACCTCAGCAGTCTTCAGTCTTTGTAACTGATGACTTACATGTCTTCAAGATAAGGACAACATAGCACTTTTATCCTTTACGTGTCTCCAAAGCTTTGTGACATCTACATCATGTATGACCATTTCAAGCAAAACTAGTGATGGCCAGTTGAAAGCGAGAGGCTTTTCATCCAATGGACCTTATGCACAGCAACACATTAAGCATTTCCACTAGAAAGGTTAGGTTAGGTGGCTTATCAGTTTCCACTGTTCGTACGTTTCAAGGTAAACGGACGACATCTGACGAAAATAATTCGTTAAATGTGTGATACATGGGGTTGTGTAATAGGTACATTCAATAGCTCGGCGCTGGTACTTTTCCAGCTTGAAAATTCATCACAAAGGTTTTTATTTTTTTAAAGATGAAGGGACATCCCTTCCAGCTAACACTGCCTGGTATGTTCAGTGATTTTTATTTTAACACGATTAACAGTGACCCGGTACTACAAAGGAGATGGAAAGTTAAAAAGTTACATTTCACCATTACAACTAATACAAGAGTTGGCAGCGGTCAAAGGTCCATCTCCAATCTGCTTTTGACTGAGTTTTGAGAGAAGGATATTGGTGTGTGTGTTTCAAATGTAAGTGAACTGTCAAGCCAGATTCAGTCACTGCCACGGACGGCTGTTGAATTCAAATATTCACGTTAATATGGAGGACTGGCAGTGAATGAGTGAATAATCACGCAAATAAAACATTAGAATTAGAATTAGAATTAGCTCGTTTGTGGTTCATTTGATTAATCTGTTCATGATTAAGGTGTGGGTAATATGGTATGAAAGAAATAAATTCAATACGAAGTGATATTTATGTTAAAACTATACCATAATACTGTAGGCCACAGGTGTCAAACTGGTGGCCCGGGAGCCAGATCGGGCCCGTCGCCTCATTTTATGTGGCCCGCGAAAGCAAATCCAAAACGCTAATTGTATTCTGGTGTAATACCGTTGAGATATTTGCAAGCATTTTTTTTTTTGTTACCAATCCCCCTTTGAAAAGAAATGTAATAGTTGAAAAACATGTATTTATAGGCTTCTGATTTCAAAACTGTGTTGTGTATACTGTAATTACAGTATATGAGGTAATCTTTCATTTATATGGGTCCACAGTCGTAGCGGCCCGCCGAGGGAAGTCAGGACTGCGATGTGGCCCGTGACAAAAAATGAGTTTGACACCCCTGCTGTAGACCAGAAGGATAGCTGAATAACAAGCTGGGCCTGTGGGAAGAACTAATGATGACCTGTGGTCACAGCCATGTTTTCTTAGTTAAACTTATTTTAGCTTGGCTACTTGATCGATCCCGCAGGATAGTAGTGGTGTGATGCAACATGCTAAAGGACCAGTGAGTGATGTAAGGGTGGTTTAAAAACAAGGGCGACCTCAGGGGGCAGCTAATGATGAGCCGGTGGTCACGGTCTCTCTTGGGAGAAACGGGTCTGACAAACAAGACAACAACTGTGATCATTGGGTCATCATTAGTCGTTCCCTCAGGCCCAGCTTGTTATTCATCGTTTGTTTTTCATGTCTTAAATACAAAAATACGTCATACAAAAATATAGATGTTGCACACATTGAACAACAACAAAAAAAAACACTTCTGTCAACATGAAGACTCTTCTGTCTTCTGTCAGAAGAGTTTTCAGTAGCTGTATTAAGACAGAACAGACGCAGAGGTCACGTTTAAAACGATTGGATGAATATTAACATTTCATTTTTAATATGACATGGCGAATAACCATACCGGCATGCAGCTAGTACTCAACAGGTTACATCAGCACGCAATTGTTGATGAGCTGCGCATCAATGCTGCCAAGACTAAGGTCATTTCGGCCCTAGTAATGCCAACCCCAACGATCTGCAAGCCAACTTCACGGCGTGATGGTTTATGACGAGCACCTTGGCTCTTCATTCGTGGAGACCGGACAAGATGCCATAGAAGTCGACAATCGCATCAACCCCGTCTGTGGTCCTGCCATCAGATCTCCCTGAGCACGAAGGGAAGGCTCTCCTAAGTGGTGGTCAGCACCATCCTGATCTGCAGGTGTGAGACATGGCTGATGAGGAAAGATGATGAAGTATCTGCTTGATACCACGACACTACCCATAAAACCATCAGGTACACTGATACGAAAATGGTCAGAATCGTGCTTCCCCAGGATGTAGCAATAATTAGATGCACTTGCAAGGGAGATTTGTCCAGCACAAAACACTTTCACATGCTTTTAGCATTTAGATAAAAAGAAGCCAATGAGTCGCTGTCAGGTATGTAGAAGGGAGCAAGGGTTCACCATTTCACCAGCGCTGTTTGCGGCGTATCCTCCACGTCACCTCGAAAGCCGAGAGGACTAACATCAGTGTACTGACTGAAGCCAAAACAAGCAGTGTCGAAGCCCTTGTTATCAAAAGTCAACTATGTTCGGCAGGTCATCTTGTTCGAATGAATGACGATCGACTTCCAAAACAAATTAAAGAATGGAAAAAGATCACAAGGTGGGAAAAGAAAACCTTTCAAAGACACCATGTAACAGAACATGAATATATATACCATTAACTGGACAGAATGAGAGCTTTTATTTCTCGTGTAATAATAAGTTTATTTTTTAAAATAAAAATAAATTCATATATTAATGTTATTTTTATTGATGCATGATGTAATATTGCTGTAACATTAGTGTAAGCCACTGTAACATGCAGTTTCAACATTAGCACTGTACTTAAATATAGTCCAATGAAAAACTGTACTTCAATAATAATTCAATTAAAGCGTATTGCACAAAAAACAGGCGGCACCATGGCCGACTAGTAGCACAACTGCCTCACAGTTCTGAGGACAGGGGTTCAATCCCCGGCCCCGACTGTGTGGAGTTTGCATGTTCTCCCCGTGCCTGCGTGGGTCTTCTTCGGCCACTCCGGTTTCCTCGCACATCCCCAAAACGTGCATGGAAGGTCGACTGAAGACTCTCAATTGCCCGTAGGTGTGAATGTGAGTGCGACTGGTTGTTTGGCAATTCAATTAACCTATCATGCATGTGGGAGGAAACTTGAGTAGCCGGAGATAACCCACGCAGGCACGGGGAGCACGTACAACTCCACACAGGGGAGGCCAGATTTGAACCTGGATCCTCAGAACTGTGAGACAGGCGTGCTAACCAGTCGCCCACAGTGCCGCCACTCTAGAAATGCTTGCAATGTAAATATTTTTCTTCCTCCTTGGCTTGTTTGTGGAAAATGATTCTGACCTATTTGAAGGGGTTTTGAATGCATCAGACACCCCCACCCAGTTGGACAGTGCTCTGACGTTCGAGGCTTCGTTCGTAGTGATCACGTGATTCCACGCATGTTTGAACCATGTGTCGAAACACAGCTTCGCCACTCCTCAGCTACATTTGGTCGAATCAGATTTAGGGTGTAAAGTTGGTTTCTGTGTCATCATCAGTTCTCAGGTGTAAGGTTGGTTTTAGGATTTTAGGGTATAGTAGTCTTGTTGCATGTAATTTTGTCTTCTTCATCACCAAACACATATTTTGTGTTTGGTCTTTTGAGGATTTGAAGGCAACAGAGGGAGGAAACAGAACGCCTCCTCAACCCCATGACCAATCGCAGGCTGTCATCATCCTGATCATCATCTTGATCATCAGGTGGATGTCTTCTTTCTCCTCGTCGACTGCTCACGAACACTTCATCAGCAGCAAGGTGAACACTTGTATGATCTATTTTGCATACGTGTCATATTTGTCTGGTGTGCTCTGTCACGATGGATTGGAATGGAACACTGGCGCTAAGTCTCGGTGGCTATGTAGATGTGGACAAGTACAGATATGTTTATTTGATGTTTTTCTTGGCACTGTATGTTCTCATTCTTTACTCAAACTGCATCATAATTTGTGTCATCTGGATGCACAGGAACCTTCATGAGCCCATGTACGTTTTCATTGCTGCTTTGTCTCTCAACTCGCTTTTTTTCAGCACTGCTATCTACCCCAAACTGATTGTGGACGTCTTGTCTCACCGGCAGAGCATTTCTTATTCCGGCTGTTTGGTCCAGGCTTTTCTTTTCTACAGTTTATCTGGTTCTGACTTAATGGTGCTGTCAGCCATGGCTTATGACAGGTATGTGTCCATCTGCAGGCCTCTGCAATATGCAACTACCATGGGCACGACCACTGTCAGCGTCTTCTTGGCTTTGGCCTGGTTTTTTCCAGCCTCTCAAATATTGGTGTCAATTGTCATTCAGTCCAAACAAAAAATCTGCAATTTTACTTTGGGTGGAATTTATTGCAATATTACATTAGTTACGACTCACTGTACTACACTAAAGTCTCTCACTGTGTGGACTTCAATTAGTCTAATAAATATAGGGCTCGTCCCTGTGCTATTCATCGTCTTCACGTACGTAAAGATATTCATTGTCGCCTACCGTAGCCACGGAGAAGTCCGGAAAAAAACGGTTGGTACGTGTTTACCTCATCTGATTGTTTTAATCGGCTTCACCTGTTTGATTTTCTTTGATATCATCACAGGGCTACTGGAGTCGGTGCTTCCAAGAAGTGCGCGACTGATTATGAGTCTACAAATAGTGGTGTTCAATCCTCTGTTCAATCCAATGATATACGGCTTGAAGATGAAAGAAATCTGGAAACACATCAAGAGATTGTTGTTGTTGTTTTGCTAACATGAAAGAATCCAAAATTAGGTGGAATGAAAATATATGACTTTAATGTGTGCGTGTGTGTGTGTGTGTGTGTGTGTGTGTGTCTTTGTGCACAAGTGTGCGAGTGTACGAAGTGTACGTGTGAGCCTGTGTGTGTGCATGTGTGAACATTCGACAAAAGAAAAAGAGCCCAAAAAGCATGTTGTGCGCTCAAAGCACTGTAACGTAAGAGGAAGCTGGAAGGAAATAGTTACTAAGAGTGATGTTTTTATTGTTAATGTTAGATGTTAATTATACCCTAGTAGTAGTAGTAGAAGAAGACATCGTATGGTCATCCACATCTTTTATTTTTTTACTGTTCACTCACCGTCATTAAGTGTCATGTTATCACTTAGTCGTACAAATTCTTGGCCAGACACCAACATTACTACTTCCAAATGAGGCACTTTTTCACAACATGTTACTTAAAATGGGGCTTAATGTGTTCATACTTGTGGCACAAATTTGCCATATTTAACTGAATATTTATGCAGCCTTACATGGAGACACTGGGGTCATTATGAATCTGGGGGGGAGGGGGGAATGTACCATCTGCGTCCATGATCTAATCAGATTTGTTGGAAAATGTTACTTTAGAAATCAAATGATGATATTCAATTATAATTATAATGCTGAATTATTATATTTTAATCCGTTTTTTTCAACAACCATAATATTATTGGAATATTTTTAAATGGTCAAAAACAATTTACCGTGGTCATTAATATATTATTACATATACAATAATTCATTTTTTCCATATTTTTTTTAGAACCTTTATTTGCATTTTAAATTATTTTCCTCATATTTTTTTAAAATAAATTTTGTATGGCCCTCTGAGAACTGAAAGAAAGATCTACAGTTTATAGGTTTGTACATATGCTGGACTTAAAATGTTATAAACCTTTAAGATGTACAGAATGAAAAATAAAAAAATTGATAAAAATGCTTAAAATTTAGTTTTAAGTGTATTTGGTCACTATTTTCCTCACTAAAGCCTTCATTACACATCAATACTGTCAATCAAAACATCTTTAGTTCCTGTGAGTGGTTTCTATTGGGGCTTTGTACTCCAGTTGAAAACTTGTGAATTAAAGCAGAGGGTGACCATTCATTGCATCCTACACATTTGAATACAAGACCTCCTCTTCCTCCTCTTTCTTATCATTGTTGCATTGTGTGCTGTCCTCCACCTTAATTTCCTCCTCTTCTATATCGTCGTTCCGCTGCAGCGATCGCTCACCATCCCCCTTTGTCTTGATCTCGGCGTACTCTGTCCCCTGGTGATTAGTCGCCACCTCCCTGGTGTTGTTTCTCCTCAACGCGGAGAAGTTGATGCTGGCGTACTCCACGTCCGCTTTGGACCCTTCCTCGCCGCAATCTTTGAGGCCATATTCCTGACGAGAGAGGATGTCGACCTTAAAATTAGCGCGAGTCGCTACTTACTTAGCCGCTAACTGGCTAGATGATACGTAAATGTTCCAGCTGAATATTTCAAGAGTTAGCAGCTAGCATTAGCATGGACTTCACTCCCAGCTCATGCTAGCAGGTAATACTCGCCTAGCGATGATAGCCACTATTTCGCTCACTGATATACTCATTGTCACTTATTATCAAAAGGTAGACCAATTTCATCTAATTTTTTGGGTGATGATTGATTGATTGGTAGCATCCCTCATGGGCGCTCAATGCAGCAAGCATTACGGTATCAACTGTAAGTTTTGCTTGTTATTTGGCTTTTTTGGCAGCACTTATTCCAAACAAAAGGCACATTAAAAGAAGAGGGTTCCAGAGTATTTCAAGACGGTGAGGTCCAGGCAGCGGGGGTCGACCACTAGCTAACTAGCTAGCCAGCAACTGGTTAACCCTATCTGTCAAACTGAGGCCCGGGGGCCAAATCTGGCCTGCAATGAAAATTCTATTCGGTCCACAAGACCATATTAAATGTGTATTAGAGCAGGCCAGCCGGTATATTGCGCATCCACCGCTAATACTACAAATCCTCGAATGCTAGTGTGCTGGCGCGTCAGTCGAGACCGGGAAGCGCCCCCTCCATTTCTGTTGCAGTCATTAGCAATCATGCTACAAGTCTCCTCGGGCAAATTTATACCTCCCCTTCCAAAAAAAATCACCAAAGAAAATATGGAAAACAAGATCTTTCAAGACAGGTGGGAGGCACAATATCTGTCCAAAAGAGGAAAGAACAGACCTGTTTGTCTTGTGTGCAGAGCCAACGTGGCTGTAACGAAAAACTATTAACATAGCTTGAATGAATGTTTTCTTTATGCACTTTTTCAACTCCTATGCGGACACTTTTAATAGGTTAAAGGTTTTTTTAAAAAAAATATTATTAAAGAACATTCATATTTGGGGGAGGGTTGTTGTTCTTTTAAAAAAGATTTCTATTGAAAAGAAACAAAAGGCTACAGATAGAGAGAAACTAATTTATATGCTCTATTTAACTAAAGAAATATCACTGATGTGTCTTTTATCGCAAATATGATTTCTCATGTGTTTATAATATTAAAGTGCTTATTCCAGATTCAGTGTTTAAGCAAAACATAAGTTTGCTTTTATATGATACGGTTTTAGAAGAAAAAGGGCAAATATGCAGAATCGCAGTCAATTTCCAATAAATACTGAGTTTGGCCCGCCACTTTGTCCCAATTTTTAATTTTGCCCACTGTGAATATGACTTTGACACCCCTGGGTTAACCAATTCGTTTTGTCTATTGTTTTGTAAATATTGGTTATTAATTAATTAATTTATTTATTTTTACACTTGTCTGATAGTTGTGAATGGTTTTCTGATAACAACAGTTTGACCTTAGTAGAGCTGATTTCCCTCGGGAAAATGTGTTTTGATAAGCAGAGGCCGACCGCTGTCAACCGCTAACCTTAGATGCTACTGATAGCTAACGAGCTAGCCACCGATTGGCTAGCTGCGTCACTTATTTTATAAATATTGATGGATTCAGCAATGTTTTTTTGTTTTTTGTTTTTTTTACATGTGTGAAAGTTATGAATGCTATAAATATATTTTTTTTCTATTAGGTCCAATGTTAAATGTATACCTGTGGGTCCTCTTGTGGGGCCATCAGCTCCAGATCCAGACCCCCGGAGCTTTTCTTTGCTCTTCTGGAAAGAAACAGGGACACGTACCATCTCTATTTTCCAATAAAAGCAGGAAAAGAAGACGATGGCGTACCTGCAACAGGTCTTGGACAGCCAACACAAGATGACGGACAGAAGTGCTCCACTCAAAAATGCGATGAAGACACCTAGACGAAGCATGATCTTTTTCAAACCTTGTTCTGAATAAAAAATGGGGGGGGGGGCTTAGTGTTGTTCATGTTGGTTAGAATAAAGAAATGGTCAGTAGCTACAGATGCTCAATTAGTTGCGTGCTAACAGCTGACTGTCATGAAATAAAAAAAAATCTGATCATTTTAGAGGTTTAAACTTTATACACACATTGAAAAGAAATATAATATTACAAGACTATTTTGAAATTTTGTGAGAATAAGTCAAGTTGAAATATTACAAGAAAAAGTCTTATTGGTCTTATTTTATGAAAATAGGTCAAAAGTTCAAATATTACAAGAATAAATCTTCATTTTAAGTATGAGTAAGAAAGTCTTAATTTTACAAAATGTGGAAAGTTAAAATATTGAGTGAGTTGTGATTTTACAAGAATAAGTTGTACATTTTACTAGAACAAGTCCCAATTTTACAAACATTAGTCCAAAGTGGCAATATTATGACTGTTGAAATTTTCCCAGAACAAGTTGTCATTTTCCGAGAATGCGTTTTAATTCTACAAGAAGTCATCATTTTAAAATGAATCCAAATTTTCGGATAATAAATCGTAATTCTACAAGAGGTCATATTTTAAAATGATTCATAATTTTCTGAGAATAAAATGATGTTACGTGAATATATTGAGAGTTCAAATATTATGAGAACAATGAATGGTCCAAGAACAAGTTGTAATTTCATGAGAACTAGTCATAATTTTACGAGAATATGTTATAATTTTCCCATTAACGAGTTGTGATTTTCCCAGAATAGGTAGAAATTAAGAGAATAAATCATAATTTTATGAGAACAAGTCGGGACTTTACGAGAATACAACAAGAGTTGAAATATTACGAGAACAAGTTTTAATTCTCCAAGAAAAATACATTTATAACAAGTCAGAATTTTAAGAGGAAAATATAACGAGAAAGAGTTGCAATTTGACGAGAAATAATTCGTAATTTAACAAGAACAAGAATACTTTATTTTTTACGTGGTCATCATTTTCCAAGAATAAATTGTGCTTTAAAAATATAAGCCCAAATTTTACGAGGTCGGAATTATCCAAGAATTTTTTTTTTCATTTTCCCAGAAAGAGTTGCAATTTTCCAGTATCAAGTCATATTTCTAAAATAAGTGAAATAATTTTGTCAGAACACAACAAACAGTCGATGCCAATATCTGCTATTACGATGAAATTAGTTATCAACTCTTACCTTCCCATTCTATTGTTATTTGAACGTGAAGTGTTTTCCTGTCCTCGCCATTTTTATGCATGCTGACACACTCCACAGCAGAGACGGCGAGATCGTCGACAAGTAGCGCAAAACTTGTGTTTACGCTGTCGTCGGAAACAGCGGTGACGGCGCTGCAGACTGTTCTGTTCTCCAGCAACGGCCACGTGACGACGGGTAGCGGGACGCCGCCGCTGACGCACACGCAGGTCAACAACGGCCCCCGCAGTGAACATCCAGACCCGTCGAGGATGCCTGTAAACCCTGCAGAAGTGCACATTCAGCATGAAAGTATGGCAGAGGATAGGGACCGAACCCTGCCGTGGATAGAGAAAACGATATTTAGAATTGCCTGTATTCATCATTTCAACTGTAAATATACCACAAACTACGATCCCGAAACACTTTCTGAAAATCAGAGAACCGCCAACAGCTGAGCAGAGGTTGGTTCCACTCGGGCTGAGAGAGGATCACCATTCATTTGATCATTAAAAAAACATTTCAAATGAAGCATGTAACAGTCTGGTAAAGTCAGTGGGTTGCAGGCTTGATGCAGTTATTGCAAGTAAGGGTTATGCCACCAAATAGCAAATGAAGTTAATTTTATAATGTCAGTTCCAATACTTTTGCTCACTTGAAAAGTGGGTGGCTTCAAACAAAAGGTGCTTTGTCCTAACACATCTAGACGTAAATACCGTCAACTAAAAGCCTGAATTTTGAACGTTTGTCTCATATTCATCTTCTGATCCGAAACCCAAATGTCTTCAGTGTACAACAAGAACAAAGGAATTGACCTTGCCGTTCCAGTGCTTTGGGAGGCGGACTGTCATTCTGGAGTTTACCACAAAATGGCCTACTGGCGCTTTGAATGTAACTGTGCTCCTGAGTGATGGCAGAGAACCCAGAAGGCAGACAGGACGGGACAAGTTGTTGTTGGCTGCTGCTCAATGTTGAGTAAAAGACGTGCATCGAACAGAGCATATTCCTGCCACGGTACAACACGTCCGATCTTGATTATCATCACAATTTTGAATCTTGTTTTAAATAGCCAGTTTGAATGAATCTGTACTGAAAATTAAGTTCAACATGTAGGCTACGCACATGTAACGAGATGTCCATCCCAAATAGCGATTGTAAATATGGACGCCCTGAACAGTGAGCCTGTATTGGCGTTTGATGCTGTATATGCAATATATTCCGCTTGATCGCATTGATTTTCATTGATAGGCACATTATACATGATGAATATAGTTTAGCATTGATGTTAAACAACATTTGATGCTTCACGTTATATTTATGTGGCTTGAGCCGAGGCAACTCGGCGCCACGGCGGGCAAACCCAGGAATGTATTTTCCCCGTAGGGGAAAGCTTCTGCGCACTTTGATTGAATGGAAACGGCGACGTGAAGACGCCGTGCAACGGAGATTCTAATTTGGAATCGCGTCAAAACTAGTGGCCAACCGATCGGCCGCTCGAGGAAGCAGTTGCCAAGCCGAGCACATTGCGCCATAGTTCAGTCGGGTTCGGCGGCGGTGCGCGGTGTGCGCCAGCCTTAACCACCATTAGCCTAACCTTAACTCGTCCTAAACTGCCTTAACCCCAACCCTAGTCCTAAACCTAAACGTAATAAACTTCTGAGTTTTTAAAAAAATTATATATGGGATGGGCATCTCGTTTCAAGTGCGTGGCCTACCCTTCCCGCGATGCAGGAGCCAATCATGTTGAAGCGGGGCGGGTCTTGCCGAGAAGGGGCGTGGGATTTCTAAGACTGTCTGTGAAATGGGACGTTCCCTTGCCAGGTGTTTCGTCTTTTGTCATTTGTTTCCGCTTTTGTTAATGTGTTTTCTGAAATGTAAAAGTGTTTCGTTTTTTGTTCATTTGTTTTCTGAAATGTAAAAACAGTTTCAGCTTTTGTTCATGTGTTTTCTGAAATGTAAAAGTGTTTCACAATTCCTTATATTGTTTTGCACTTCCACGCCACCGTATAGCGGTACAAGATACAAACTGAAACGATAATGAAGACACCTTGGATTGTAAACATTCTCATTCTTCAGCTTTGATGCTATATCCCCTGTTAACATTATTGCTACTTTCAAATGTCCATCATAAGAACAATACAGATGAACTAGTTTTGCCATTTACAAAACACCTGAATAATGATGACATGATTGATTCCACCCAAAAATGCAAATAGGTACATTTGTGAATAGTGAACTGAAAATAGGTTTACTCACATGTCACCATCACGTCCACGTGTGCTGTATGGTGGGTAACCGCGCACTCGTAGCGTCCGGAGTGGGCCGCCGTCACGTTGGGGATAACGAGAGAGGCGCTAGCGATGGTCGTATTCAGATGTGGTCCACGTCGCACGTTTGTCGCGTTGAAATTGGGAAAGTTCCATGTGACACGAGAGGGTGGGAAACTGTCCACGATGCAGAAAAGAGTCAGGGTGTCGCCTGCCTTCAGCGTCGTCTGCCCCAAGATGGATGGCGGCTTCACATCTGGGAGGAAAAACAGACATGCATCCATTCAGGCGACATGAGCCTTTTGGGGCACAGAACATTCAATAATCCAGAAATGGGAAAATTAAACCTTCAAGTTACATGCACTCAGGAAAAAGAACGACCTAGGGAAAATAATGACCTTTTATATTTATTTATTTATTAGTGTTGAGAATTCAACACATTAATTGCAAAATTGACTTTTGATACCACCGAACCCTCCGACATGGTCCAACTTTTCAGAAGCCATTTCAAGGAAATACTGTTCTAAAAAAAAAAAAAAACTGTCCTAAAATGGGACTTTAACTTGAGGTCTATCTATTTAATTTGTGCCAGGGATATTTGTTTTCCTCCTGTTTTGTATTGAAATGCTACTAAATGCATTTTTCCAGAGTTGACAATATTTCTGTCTGTGTGAATTATTGGATTCAGTTGTTCACTAAAATCCATTTCAATTAAACCATGTTGTTTTTTTAGGACACATATTGTTATATGATTAAAATGCAATTCATCAAGATTAATGTATTACAACTCTAAGTAGATTTTTCTAAAATTGTGGGTGTAAATATATATAGCGCTGGAGCAGCGTATGGAATGGACTGCTTTTATAAGAGTGGTAAAATCGGACATTTTAGATCTAGTCCATCCCATACTCTTATTTTTTTTATATCGACATCGGACCGATTTCCGATCTCAAAGATCGGATCGAGATATATGGTATAAATGTATATGCATGTATATATACTTTTTTCTTGATATAAGAGGTTGCCGCGGCACGGTAGCCGACTGGTTGGAGCGTCAGCCTCACAGTTCTTAGGACCCGGGTTCAATCCCCGGCCCCGCCTGTGTGGAGTTTGCATGTTCTCCCCGTGCCTGCGTGGGTTTTGTCCGGGCACGCCGGTTTCCTCGCACATCCCAAAAGCATGCATTAATCGGTGACTCTAAATTGCCCGTAGGCGTGACTGTGAGTGCGAATGGTTGTTTGTTTGTATGTGCCCTGCGATTGGCTGGCAACCAGTTCAGGGTGTACCCCGCCTCCTGCCCGGTGACAGCTGGGATAGGCTCCAGCACGCCCGCGACCCTAGTGAGGAGAAGCGGCTCAGAAAATGGATGGATAAGAAGTTGCCATTTTCAGAGAATGTAATTTCACATGAATGAGTCCGAAGTTGAAATGCTAAGCGAATAAATTATAAATTTACAAGAACAAGTCATGATTTTATGAAAACTAGTCGAAAGTTGAAATATAAAATAAGTACTGATATATCGAAGATTTTTCATGTTGAAAGAAGGTCTGAATTTTCAGAGAACAAGTAATATTATGAAAATAGGATGGAAATTTACGAGAACAAGTCGAAAGTTGAAATATGAGAATAAGTTATAATTGTATTGGAAAAAAATCATAATTTTAGAATAAGTCATAATTTTATGAATAAATGAAAAGTTGAAAATTCAAAAGAACAATTAAAAAAATAAGTCAGAGGTGGAAGTATCTGCGATTGGCTGGCGACCAGTTCAGGGTGTACCCCGCCTCTCGCCCGAAGATAGATGGGATAGACTCCAGCACGCCCGCGAACCTTGTGAGGAGAAGCGGTACAGAAAATGGATGGGTGGAAGTGGAAATATGAGAATAAGTCATAATATAAAAACAAATCATAATTTCACAACAATAGCTTGGAAAATATTTGTATTCATTTGATTTGATCTTATTTTTCCCTAAACCCTTCTAAACGGTCAAAGGCGATAATCCTGTTTTCCTCCTGTTTCTGTTTGGACAGCAGCCCGTTTAGGAAGCCAACTAGTTGCAGTCGCTGCAAAGTCGTGAAACCGACACCATCTTTTCTTCAAGACCACATAATGTCGGCTCAATCACATGCCACATGTTCAATTGGATTCAATTTAACAGACAACACAGACAAGTCCCACAATGCACTGCACACACTATAAAATCGTCAGTGGGTGCTACTCACAGGTTACATTCAGCGTCACCGTCTTCTCCGTGGTCACGTTGCTTCCCCAGTAGGAGACTTTGCACATGATATCACGGCCGTGGTGTTTGGCGGTAGCATTGAAGGTTAAAGAAGATTTGTATTTCAGAGCCAACGGCGCTGTAAACATTTCCCTGCGGAAAGCCGTCAGGTTAGCGACGACAGCGAGAGAGTTGTCCTCTCCTGCTGGCCTCCATGTCCAACTTAGGGTGGGGACGAAGCCAGAGCAGAGGCCCGGAGCCACGCAAGTGAGCGTGGCCGCTTGACCGGCGGCCAACGTGGGGATCCACACGGTGGGCTTCTGCCTGAGAGCTGACAAGAGAACACCACATTTAAAAAGAAAAAAAAAATTCTGCAAAAACACAAATGAAGAACCAGATTTTGGGGGGCTAAGTGAGGTCGAGTGCCCCTGCCGTGGAACCTCCTGGGGCCGCAACAATCTGAGAAGGCCTTGGCACTTTGCTCTGAAGCGGGACAGACCCAATTATGTTATTTGTTGAATTATTTTGCCATTTTTTTCCCCCAATTTGGTTAAGTGCATTAACTGATTGTATTTACAGTATGTTTTATTCACTTATCTAATTCAATAATTGTACATTTATTTTCTGTAAATACAATAATATTACTTAAACTACTGTATATTACTTAACATGTATTTTATTAAATATTTGGTTAATTTATTTATGAAGTAATTAACATCTATCAGTCTGGAAAGGGGTACAAAGTCATTTCCTCAGCTTTTTGGGACTCCAGCGAACCACGGTGAGAATAATTAGCCACAAATGGAGAAAACATGGACCAGTGGTGAACCTTCTCAAAAGTAGCCGGCCTACATAAATTACGCCAAGAGCACAGCGATGACTCCTCCAAAAGGTCAAAAAGGAACCCAGGGAAATATCTAAAGAATTGCAGGCCTCCCTTGGCTCAGTTAAGGTCAGGGTTCATGACTCAGCAATTAGGAAGAGACCGGGCAAAAATAGCATCCATGGGAGAGTTCCCCGGCAAAAACCACTGCTGACCAAAATTAACATAAAGGCTTATCTTATTTTTGCCCAAAACAAACAACACCAACAACAAAAACATCTGAATGATTTCCGAGATTTTTGGGAGAATATTCTATGAATTGACGAGATATCAATGGAACTTTTTGTAAGGAGTGTGTTTCTAGCTACAGCTGGTGTACTGTAAATGTAACACGGCATTTCAGAAAAAGAACATCATACCAACAGTCAAACATGGTGGTGGTAGTGTGATAGTCTTGGGCTGCCCTGCTCCCTCAGGACCTGGACGACTTGCGGTGATTGATGGAACCATGAATTCTACTGTTTACCAGAAAATCCTGAATATTCGGCCATCGGTTTGTGACCTCAAGCTGAAACGCAAAATTGCTTGATTTCAGTTGTTGCTGCTGAGAGTGGGCCAACAAGTTGGTAGGTTTAGGGGGCAATTACTTTTTCACGCCCGGCCAGGTAGTTTTGCAATCGCCCCCCCAGCCCCCGTCCCCCCTTGATAAATAAAATCAACATTTAAAAACTGTATTTTATGTTTACTCGGGTTACCTTTGTCTTATACTGTTTTTACATTTGTTTGATGATCTTAAACGGAGTGGGGAAACAATTAAAAAAAAAAACTTGGGAAGGGGGCCAATACCTTTGCACAGCGCTGTATATTGGAAAATATATATTATTATTATATTATATGGTTAGGAATCACCGGCGTAAAAGCGTTACAACACTGCGACATACTATTTGCTAGACCATCTATGGCATGTTGTATTGTGTATTAGCATGAAGCTAACGTACTTTCCTAAGGCAAAGTGACGTGGTTGTTTTATATACACAATGCGTAATCTTGGCAATAAACAGCTAGAAGCCTCAAGAATTGTTCACCATCTGCCAACTGCCGCTTGTTGTGAAGTGGGCTGAGTTGCAACCATCTAGCGCTCGTATCTCAGAAATTAGCTTGCAATTCAAAGCAAAGAGACGGCCAAGCGACGACTCGTATCTCAAAAAAATGCATGTGTTGGGTCACTCTTAAGTCAAGGTACCACTGTATATCCATGCAGCTTACCTGTTACGGTGACCAAGACTCGATTTTTGAACGTAAATCCATCCTCCCTCTTGTTCAACAGCAGGCCGTTTACTCGCAGCTGATAGGCTCCAGAGTCTGAGGGCGTGAGGTCGTTGACGATGATGCTGCAGTCCCTGCGACTCACGTCGGCCTCCAGCATCCGAACGCGATCTCGGAAGTCGTTCGGGACTTTGCCTCTGTTCCTGGAGTGGAAGATGATCTCCGAGTCGTCGCATTTCCTTTTGCTTTGGGAGCACTTGAACCACACGACGCTCTGAGGCGTGAACCCCGTAGTTGAAAAGGAGCACGGGATGTAGGCGCAGAGTCCCACCTCAGACACGATCTCTGTTTTGTTGAGACTGATGCAGAAGCCCAACGTGCAGATGTTGTTGCCATGTGATGTGCCTGCTTTGGAACAGCACCACAAAATACTACAACTAATATACAAATCTCAAACACCATAGTGTCTGATGTGCAACTTTGATATCAAGACTAACTCTCTGTGCACTTTGAATAGCTGGAGCGAAAAAGAACCAGACATTGGGGAGGGGGGCCTCCCTTGGGCGGGAAACAATTTGAGGAGGCTTTTTACTTTTACATGAGTATTTATGTTGAGAAGAAAGCTGTAGTGTGGTTTCATGTTTTTGGTATGCATTAACATATGAGTTAAATACACTCTCGCCCACCGTAGTGACTGTTAGTTGTCATACCTGTATAGACGCTCCCATGGAAGAGCATAGTGGCCCAGGCAAGAAGGAACATCCTAAAGGGAGACTTTGAGGCCACCAGTGGAGCCAATATGGGGGAAGTTTTGCTGTTTAAAAGGAAACCTTTCACACACACGCACACACGCACACACACACATGTTCATATGGGATGTTAACTTTAATCTCACACTTTTCAAATCAATAAAACTTCCATTTAATTTTCATTTGATGAGAAATATGACAAACCATTATGAGAATAAAGTCCTATTTGAAGAAAAATATATATTTTTACAAGAATAAATTTGTAATGTTTGTTAAAAAAAACTAAAAACATTTTTTATTTTTACAAATATTACCTGGTGGCTGCATAATTGTTTGTGTAGGAATTGCATTTTGTATTTTTTTTTAATTCGTTTTTTCCTCAGAATTTTAAATTCATATATATATATATATATATATATATATATATATATATATTAGCAGAATAATAATAATGAATAATGTTGGAATATTTCAAGAAAAAGTAATTTTGAAGAGAAAAAGTACTTATGCTATGCTACTCTTTGTTATGACCATTTTCCCATAATTTCAATTTGGTTAGAAAAATTTGAATAAAGTCAAAATATTTCAAGAAAAAAAGCCACAATACATGGTACATACACATTTTATTTGAAAAAAAAATCTATATAAATGTTTGACTTCACTTTTTAAAATTAGCACTAAAGGCTCAAATTATAAATCGGCTCTATGAAGGTCGTATATGCTTTCGTGTAAAAGCTGAATATTACATCAAAGTGCGTTGATGCTATTCGGAAGTAACTTAAGGAAAGAAAGATATGTTAAAAATGATGTTGACCATACCTCGGTATGTGTATGCGACCAGTTGTCTTCTTCTTGCAGTCATTCTTCCCCTCCCCACTATCTATTTTTATTACCAATTTGTGCAATAGCAAAAGTTTTCAGGAAGTGCCAACCCGATACTAAGAGGTTTTCTCCTCCTTACAATGCAGCCTTTTTAAAAAAAAAAACAACCAAAAAAACTTGTATTTATATTTATTAAAAAACGAATCAATCAGAAACAGTTTTTATTCCCCTGTATTTTTATACATATCCCCACAATGGTAAAATTAAAATGTATTTTTTTCAAATTAAAAATATGAATTCTGTTATATGACTCTGTTTTGTAAAGAGTCAGTGTTGTGTAATTGTATTGAATGTTTGTTTTTTTACACCGTTCCCTCATTTTAACAGCATGCATTCTCAGTAGTGGTCACTTCTGCATTTTTATTTTTATATTTTTTACCACTTCGTCACACACTCAAATCCAGAAGTAGTGTCACTTTTTTTTTTTTTTTTTAATGTAGCTTAAAACAGGAATGTCAAACTCATTTGAGTTCAGGGACCACATTCACCCAAATCTGATCTCAAGTGGGCCAGATCAGTATATTCGTGGCCTAATGAGGTATAAATAACAATTTTAGCATTTAACAACAAATGCATTATTCAGTTAATTGGATAAAAAGCACAGGACTAACTTTTTGCAACATAGCTAATAAGGGCACTTGTGTGTAAACAAATTCAAACAGATGTATTGGTATATTGTTCAAAAAAATGAAAAAGATGACATTTGGGTCAAATTTGGGTCGTAAAGGTAAAAAAATACACGCTGTGCACGTAGCGATCCAACATGCTAACACTAATCTGTCGCATTATAACAAGTTAGATTTAAAGGAAAACTCATCGTTTTAAGTCAGTTGGCGACATTTAGCACTCATACTTAACTCAACTGCAGCAAAGGTTGCTAATGTTAGCATGCTACTAGCTTGACAGGAATTAGGTTGCTTTCAATTTTAACCAAGTAACAAATTAACTTGTATGAAACTACTGTGGGTGTGTAAAAAGAAAAGAACGTGTAATTTATGTTTTTTTTAATCTTAGGCGAGTAAACTAATATCTGTTTCAAAATTGTTTTCCAAAGAAGTTACGTTACATGAAAAATTTCCCCTTTGGGATCAATACTGAATTACAGTATTCAGAATTATCTGAAAATATACAGTATTCCCTTAACTTTGTGATCTGTTCTTGTAATAGTGTGTGAATAAAGTCATTTTGTTTAAAGAAAAAAGGTCTTAATATTGTGAGGGAAAAACAACTTTTTTTTTTTTTTTTTTTAAACGAGAATTATGTGTTCATAGGCGGCACGGTGGACGACTGGTTAGAGCGTCAGCCTCACAGTTCTGAGGACCGGGGTTCAATCCCCGGCCCCGCCTGTGTGGAGTTTGCATGTTCTCCCCGTGCCTGCGTGGGTTTTCTCCGGGCACTGCGGTTTCCCCCCACATCCCAAAAACATGCATGCTAGGTTGATTGACAACTCTAAATTGCCCGTAGGTGTGAATGTGAGTGCGAATGGTTGTTTGTTTTTATGTGCCCTGCGATTGGCTGGCGACCGGTTCTGGGTGTACCCCGCCTTCCGCCCAAAGATATTTTGTGATATTTCTTATTATATTGATGCCTCACTGTATTAGGCATAAAATAAAACATAAAAATGTAGTGTTTTTTTTTTTTTTTTGTGCTTGAATGGAAGAAAAGTAATAAATGACTAATGGGGTATTCCTTTAATGGTTGACAGACCAGAAATACACAACATGTATTATGTTTGAAATGATCCAAAACATCACCACCAACAGTAATGTTGAACTTTTGGTGCAATTTTTGGAACTTCCTTGTATTGTTTGTTCTAGCATCCCTCTTTTCATCAATATACATATGCATTAATATGTTATTGACATCATGGTTATTAAATTAGACTATTAGCTTAGCAACGATACAGTGTATTATTTCAAACATCTGATGCAACGTTGTGAGAACATCCCCACGAAAGAGCCACAAATGCTCCCGAAAAAGCAACCGTGAAATGTCCCAGCACAATTTGAACACACATACAAGCACAGGCATACGTACACACACAGTCAAAACGAGATAACGTTCTCCAAGTGTGTTTTGTTGTGTTTTTTTCCAATCAATCAGAGAGCTGTGCATTAGAGATAGTGTGGTGGAATACAAAAACAAATGCAACCCCCAAACCCATCAAATACTGAGTTTGTTACATTTCTAAATGTTTTTAATGACTCTTAAAGGAGACGGCAACCATTTTGATTACTGTACACGTTAAATACGATATAAAATACTGACATAAGGTTCCGTCTATCTCTAATCGGACAAAAAAGGACAGAGAATTTACGGAAGTCCGAAAAGGAAATTCACCTTGTTTTCCCTGTGAAAGTGAAATATAAAGTGTGACCATTTTGAACTTCCGTAGGGGAGAAATTCCTCTCATTTGCCATAAAGGACAACCACCACAACAAAAAGCACAGTTTTACCCTTTCCCTCATGCTTTGACTGGCAGCAGACACAGTGACAAGGACGCAAAAATGGACACACAAAAAATGTTGACTCAAGTGGTGCGACAACTGAAGAGACGAGGGGTGTAACGGTACGGGATTTTTTTCGGTACGGAACATAATGAGCAAGGTCCAGGAAGTCCAACTTTCTCACATTTTAGCCACAAGTCGACTCGGTAAACAAACACAGTGCAGCTCAGCCTCGGGCCCCTTGACAAATATTTTGTACATTACAACTTGAAAATAATGACTTTATTCTTTTAACTTTAAGACTTCCGATCAGTTTTTACTGGATGAGGAAAAATATTAAAATGGAAAATACTAAAAGAATCAAATCAGAAAATAAATCTATATTTTTAAAAAGCATAGTTTTATGAGAAAAGTTTTACTTTTCCAAGAACAAATTGGTAACATTTGTTAAAAACATTTTTTTTATTCTTTTCATATTATTTACACTATTGACAGCTCTCGTAAGATGATGACTTCAAAAATACAACTTTCTTCTCTGACCTTAACGACTTTTCGGCAGTTTTTAATCGGATGAGAAAAATGTCATAATACTACGAAAATCAAATTTGAATGTTCAAGTTATAAAGCTATAGTTTGGTGAAAAAAAACCTTAAATTTTACAAGAACAAATTTGTAATATTTGTTAAAAATCAACATTAAAAAAATAATAATCATTCTTAGGACGTTTACATTACTATTGACAACTCTCGTAAGATTGTGACTTGAAAAATACAACTTTTGGTCTCATGAAATTCAGACTATTCCATATGTATGCGACTTCTCGTCATTTCTATTGGAATAGAAAAAGGTTGTAATACTACGAGAATAAAATTTGAATAAAGAAAAAAGTGCATCATTTTGTGGGAAATATAACAAATTTGTAATGTTTGAAGAAAAAAAAAATCGATGTTTAACAAATATTTTATATTTACAGTACATTACAATTGACAACGCTTGGAAGATTGTGATTTGAAAATATGACCTTATTGTAAAATTGCAAATTCGATCCGTCAACTTTCCTACTTCTTGTCATTTTCATTGGATGAGAAAAAAGTCCTAATACAAAGGCTATAATGTTTGAGAGGGGAAAAAATACATTTCCTTAGCATATCTGCCTTGTGTTCTAGCCAAACGTTGAGTCAGTGTTCAAACACAGTGCAGCTCAGCCTCTGGCTAGTGGGCATCACAGCTGGTACATCAAACTTCAGTCACCCAGCCTCACTGATTTCCCAGTAGGTCAGGATCTGCTGAGAGCAGACGATAAGTGCTCTGCTGAGCTACTAGTGCTCAACTCCATAACGTCCAATAAAACTACACCTAGTACAAGTATCATGATAGCTAAACAAGGTCGAGGAGTAGCTGAACATGCGACAAGAGTAACGAAGAGTGAAAGAAAACAGAAGCTATGCTAACTGCTAAGGAATACCTGAAAAAAAAAACAGAAAATGAGTGTTTAAGTGAATAGGTTGTCTTACATTGCCATGTAAGACAACCTATTCATGTTTTATTTTCCTAAAAAGAAAAGATTTCCTTTTTAAAAAAATAAAAATAATAAAATAATATTAAATATGTATTTTATTACACACAGTATCTGAGGATTTACTTGAGAATGTACAGCCAGCTCATTGACATTATTATTATTGTCAAAATCTGTTCTTGTTCACTCAAAAGAAGAAGGAATCAGTTTTCTGTCTGCATTTTGTTCACTTACTGTATCCAATGCGATCCAAACCACAACCTTAAAACCAAGGTACGCACCCAAACGTGATTTTTGGCGTACTGTTACACTCCTAGTTCAAACTGTCACTGTTGCAGTTTCCAAAGAAGAAAATAATTAATCTAAGTTATAAATGATGTTCTTTTATACATGATTATTTTTTTTCTTTCATTTATAAGTGAATTTACCACTAGCATTAAAAAAATCATTAAATGTGTTTATACAAAAGAATAAATCAGTTATGTTTTATTCCCTTACTGTACCCCAACGTGAACCGAACCGTCAAGGGGGTCCTTGGATTTATGATCGAGGTCTGTTCTTCCAGCGGCGATGTAATCCAAATTTGAACGTAAAATGGAACGCACTGTAGTCTATCACTAACCTACACGAATGCAGTAAGAAAGTCATAAAGTATATTTTGTATGAAAAAAACACTTGTAGGCCATAAATATAAAACGATCAACAGAAAATCAGTCATTCCTGCACTAATTTAAAGTGTGTAACCTCAAAAACTTGTATGTTGGGACCGTTGTAAACCGAGGACCCCCTGTATTGTGATTTTTGGCATACCGTTACACCCTAGTAGAGACAAAAACGTGGGTAAAAACAACTAGCAATGAATCCCAATACATTTTTCCAGTGGGTCTTGCTCCGTGGAGAAATGTTTAGCACTCACGCGTGAAAATCTGACCAAAAGAAAAAGAAAAAAAAAGAAGGGGGAGGGGAGGGGGGGGGGGGGTGCAACTGCGTCTCGCACGGCCGAGGCATCAGGGAAGGATTGCGATTCATTTGGCCTTGATTTCGGCGTAGCTGCTGCCATCGTCCCCCCTCCCTGAGAGCCCCTCCCTGGGCCCACTCAACTCCAGGGCGGCGTAGTTCAGCTCTTGCCTCTCCATGCCTGCCAGAGAGCCTGCAGGTTGGAAATCCCCGTCTTCTCCCTGAGCCACAAAAAGGATTGGGTTGCGTTTGAGTGGGTATTTTGACAACTTGTTTCTTCTGAAATGATGACTTTATTCTTGTGACCTTGCGACTTCGTGTCAGATAAGAAAACTATGGTACTGCAATAATCAAATCTGAATATTTAAAGGGGAAAAAAAGCATTCATTTTGCAAGGAAAAATTATATTTCACTGTGTGTTTGTCTCTATCTAAAATGACAACCTTTTTCTCATAACTTTATAATTATTCTTATAATTTCAATTTGATGAGAAAAATGTAATCTTCAGATTTTTATTCTTGTAGTATTTAAAGAAAACTCGCCGCTTCGGGAGGGGGGGGGGAAAATTTATTTTCAAGATCACATTTTTGTAATTGTTAAAAATCATCATCCAATCTTTTATGAACCAGCGACCCTCCGGTTGCAAGACGTAATCTTAGCCTCAGCACCACACCGCCCACAAATATTTGTTTTATTGGATTACAAAAATGGTGTACTGCCACGATGATAATTTTTTTTTGGGGTGATGACAAAAAATTTAACACTGCGAGACTAAAATCGGAATATTTAAAGAAAAAAGCTATATTTCTGCTGGGGAAAAAAATGTACAGTAATTTTCCAAGAACAAATGTGTAATATTTGTTTACAATAATTCATTTTAACAAACATTTTAATTATACTTTTGATACTATTGATAACTACTTATAAAATCGTGAGTCAAAAAATGTAATTTTATTCTCATAAAACAATGACTTTGTTCTTGTAACTTGACGATTCATCATTTTTGTTGGATGAGAAAACATTTCTAATACCACGAGAACAAAATCTGTATATTTCAAGAAAAAAAAAAACAGTTTAGTGGGGACATTTTAAAATTACATTTTCCAAGAACAAATTTGTATTATTTATATAAAAATGTTCGAACAAATATTTTTGACAACTCTCGTAAACTGGTGTGACATGAAAAATACGACTTCTCGTAAAAATTACTACTTTATTCTCCTAACTTAAAGACCTCATAATTGTTATTTATTTTTTACTACAAGGATAAAATCAAAACATTTTAAGGGGGGGGGGGATCATTTTCCCCAAAAAAATTATTTGTAATTATCCTAACATTTTATCATTTTAATTGGTTGATAAAAATGTTTTAATACTATGAGAATAAAATCTGAAATTTAAAGACAAAAATCCAGTTTCACAATAAAGTATTTCATTTCAGTAAAACAAATGTATAAAATTTGTTACAAAATCTATATTAAACAAAATATTTTTATTTTTGTGTTTTGTGTGTGTGTCTACCACATGACTACTGTGTATTCCTACTGAGTCACCTAAATAGCGTGTAACATACACACCAAAAAAGTTAGTGGTTACTGGTGGGACAAGGAGATTTGTGACGTGTTAGGTGGGCAAGTGTGGAGGTTAGCGATGAGGCAGCCATGCAGACGACACTTTGGCATAGACAAAAATAAATAAATAAGTGGCGTACAGAATACAGAAGCGGATATGCCAGGGTGAGCGGGTCGCTGAGTCTAAGGAACCTTACCGTGCTCTCCTCTAGTATGGAGTTAAACTTTGAGCCCAACAGCTCTGTCTTAAGCTGTGCAGGAGTTAAGGGAGAGAAGAAACAGACAGAAGAAGGGGGGAAAAAAAACACGCAGAGAAGCGATGAAAGCAAGAGAAAAACAGTGTGTTTCCAAAGGTTTCATGGTTGGGGTGAGGTCTCGTCACGTGTCAAGGGTTGGGGACGACGACGACGACTAATTTGACTTAACATCTTACTTAGCGTCATCGTGACAGTCATCGGCATGTCTCACCACTTTCTTCCTCAGATTTTGTTTGTCCTTCTTGACTGCGCTGTAGTACAAAGCGGGGTTCTCCAGGACCACGTCCTGCCTAGGAAAGCCATTCTCTCTGGGAGGGAGGGGGATGAGGGTGGGAGGCGGAGTCACATGATCAGACTCTGACCTCGACGCTAAAACGCAGGGCGACACGCAAAGCTTGGCCATCCATTTTAAAACGACAAGCGCCGTCTGGCTATGCTGCGTGATTGTTCGGTGACGTGGTTATGCCATGAGTTTAGTTGCAGAGGGGAAGCTCTCAGGGGTGATTTGTAAACTTGTAAGCTTGGCCGTCTAAAGGAAGCAACTTAGTGTATTAAGCAATGAGTGAGTAAAGGATATAAAAGCAATGCGAGAGCAGGGAATCATGCCTGCAGAACACTTTATAGTGTAGGGGTGTAACAGTACACACAAAAAAAAAAATCACGGTTCGGTACATACCTTAGTTTTAAGGTCACAGTTCGGTTCACATTGGGTATGGCACCAAACGCAAAACTGCTTTTCTTTTCGTATGAACAGGGACAGATTTAATGATGTTTAAAGTGAAACAAAAACAACAAAATTAAAGATTTTCTTTTTACGAAATTGCAACATAAATAATTTGTCCTTTTTCTTTTTTTTTAGGAAACTAAAGATGTTTTTTCCTGCTGCACTGATGTCACTGTTTACAAGATGTCATTTCAAACACTACCTAATGGACATGCAAAT
This sequence comes from Phycodurus eques, assembly GCF_024500275.1. Lineage (NCBI taxonomy): Eukaryota > Metazoa > Chordata > Actinopteri > Syngnathiformes > Syngnathidae > Phycodurus > Phycodurus eques. Next base: position 14,467,044 of record NC_084528.1, on the reverse strand, counting down.
CTTCCTAATCTAATCTTTCCAAAACTACAAACAAACTCCTTCCTCTTCAGTTCCAGTTTGTGAAATGCCAAGGTGTCCCCATAATTTTGTCCATATGTTGTACAGTATAAGGGCTTTAACAGTACGCCAAAAATCACGGGTGAGTACGTTTTCAGCTCAAGATTTGGTGAGCATTGGGTACAGCAAGAGAACGAAATACAAAGCTGATCTGCAAAGGTTGCGAGGCAACTGGACTCTCGTTTGTTGAAGACGTTTCACCTTTAATCCCGAATGCTTTTGGCAGTTCAACATTTGTGCGGCGTCCCCCTATTTATGTCTCTGGTGGGTGCGTACCCGGGGGTGGTCATAACAGGGTCGTTGTTGTTGCCATGTGAACAACCATCTTGTCTACCTACCGGTTGTTCACCTGCCAGGTGGCAAAACAGCTCATCAGTGGTCATTCTTCCAGTGGAATGAGACAATCTTTGTGGGTGAGATTTTAGGACATTGTTGTAACCTGACGATACGTGATGGCGCAAACCAGAAGGTCATTCGAATTTGACTTAGATGGCTTCTTTCACGCCGGCACGGTGATGACTGGTTTGCACATCTGCCCACAGTTCTGGGGACCGGGGTTCAAATCCCGGCCCCGCCTGTGTGGACTTTGCATGTTCTCCCCGTGCCTGGGTGGGTTTTCACCGGGCACTCCGGTTTCCTCCCACATCTCAAAAACATGCATGGTAGGTTGACTGGAGACTCTAAATTGCCCGCAGGTGTGAATGCGAGTGCGACTGGTTGTTTGTTTTTATGTGCCCTGCGATTGGCTGGCGACCGCTTCTGGGTGTACCCCGCCTTCCGCCCGAAGATAGCTGGGATAGGCTCCGGCAGCCCGCTACCCTAGTGAGGAGAAGCGTTAAAGAAAATGGATGATGGATGGATGGATGGATGGCTTCTTTCACACCTCTTTCAATCCAGCAGTTCTCCCATACTTTGGGCATTGTTTTCCTCAAAGTAACGTCCCTTCTTTTTGAGATTTAAATGAACTATTGAGTCTGGACCCGAAGAAACTGCTCTCATGTTGTGCCATGCATTTGTGTAATTGTAGCTGGGTCCCTCCAATGTAGAACTCTTTGCAATTCCTCAATACACTGCACTTCATAAACAACATTGCTGAGTTTGATTCTCAGGAGTTTGTCCTTGGGGTGAAACAGCTTATGTCTGAGGGTGTTGGTGATTTTGACATGCGTCGGTATGTTATGTTTGGAGAAAATCCTTCTCAGTTTCCCGGACAAACTAGCTACAAAAAGGACCATCACTCCTCCTCTTTCACTACTCAAACTCAGCAGTGGTGGTCTTTCTTCCCATGGCAGATTTGACAAAGGCCCAGTTAGGATACCCACAGTTAGTAAGAGCCTTCCTGATATGCGTCTGCTACTTCTGTCTTCTGTTGTCGGTGGTAGGGATCTTGGCTGCTCTGTCATTGAGAATTTAGAACTGAAGAAGCCTTTTGGATTACAAGTGAAACGTCTTCAACACACAAGAGATTCCAGTTGCCTCGATTCAACCTTTGCGGATTTACATGACCTGGATGGCTGAGAATCTACACAGACAAAATGCAAAACTGCTTTTCGTTAGTGTAACGATGGACCGATTTAAACTAATTTAGAATTAAACATAAAACGCTGGAAACTGCTACCAGTAACTTCTCCAATAAATGAAAGATTCTCAAATAAACAAAATAATGTATACAGTGAAAATTATTATTATTTTATTTTAAATAATCAATTGTTGGTCTTACATGGAAACTTTTCAAGTATTTTCTGGGAGTTGTAGTGTTTGTTTTTACTATGTAGTTGCTAATTCACAGATGGTAGCTGGATACTTTCTGCTGTAACATTCCAGTCTAGTTTCCAGATAGACTACTGTTAAAGTGTACTTTTTGTGTTGATTCACAACTTTACTAGCTTTAGCGCTTACCATGCCTTCTCTGTCCTCCTGACCAGATGCTTGTAATAAATGTCATTTATCTGTTGTTGAAGACTAGGATCACTAGCTTGGAACCGCGCCTCTACACCTTAGAAGGAAAGACTTTAGTTGTCGTAGCTAGCCGTAGCTGGTACGTAACAAGTTAGCTTAGCACTTCCTGAGCTACTGGGAGACAATGGAGGCTGACTGATGCGTTATTAGGACTTCCACATAGTTTCTAGCCAGGACACGCCTTGCTCCAATATTACTGGCTCAAGGATATGCGCCGCTGCACTATGATTGGCTGTTGTACTGCCAAAACCACACCGCTAGCCGGAGACTGAGCTGCCTTCTGTTTTCAGAGTAGCCATGTGGCTGTTACACTTCCTGCCCTTTATCTACTACAGTATGTACATGTACCGTTACACCCCTATGTATAGAGTTAGTCCAGCTTGTGCAACTTCTACACCAGGAAGCAGACATACAAGGATTAGATACTCACGCCCATACCAATGCTGCTTTCACTCAAGATGAGTCAGTGTGTTTTTGAATGGATGACGAGGCTTAAGTGTTTCCTCGGATATTATGGAGGAAAAAAAAAAAAAAGGCGACCTCCACATCGCATCTGCAGTCATTTGTCCTCTGGTACTCACTTCTTGTTGTTGTGGCCCACGTATCTCACTGCCGCGATGATGAAGGCAATGACCGCCACACCACCGATTGTTCCCACGATGACTGCCATCAGGTACTTCTCTGAAACGTAAGGCAGCATTACAGCAAGGGCAGGATTTAACAATCCGTCAGTGAGAAGTAACATCATTACAATTGAACGTGTATGTGTGTTTTATTGAAGGGCGCTGTCATACAGGTGTTGCTGTCGGCTCCAACTCACACCCAGTCACGCCACACTAGATTGACTAACTTGATCTGAAATGTTCCTTTTATCTTTGGAGATGTCACAGACAGAGCTATCACCCTCCGTTGTCAAAATGACTGTACTGCAACAGTGACTTAGCAGATTTTTCAGGTATCTGTACTTGAGCATTTGTTTTGCCTTACGTGTCATGACTCGTTACTTTTACTCTCCACATGCAAGAATTCCTCATCCATGGCCTTATTTATGAGAATTGTTGGGCATTGTTGGCTCCAAGAATGATTTGTTACGAATGCGTTGCATCTTGTGCCAGCCTAAAAACCACTCGCTTCTGGCATTCAAAAATTCTCCATGTAATCTGAACAAAAACATGCCTGCACTGTAACAAGTATTTTTTTCTGTCACTATTATTAGTGGTGGTCCGATCGATCGGCCAATTTCCGTGGAAAACACTTGATCGCCGCTCGTCTATCAATGCCTTTAATTGCCAATCACAAAAACCAATTAACCGCGGCTCATACGTTGCAGCCTGTGGAGAATGTGTGCAATGTAGCACAAGGCTGGGTAATTCATCCAAATGTGAGCGTGCATTAAGTTGGAAGTTTGCTATAAAACTAAACATAAATAATAACCCTCATTTTATGTTAAAATAGAAGACATCGTTGTAGAAATCACCAGTTTATGCTAACAGTTAATGGAAAATCCTATTGACAGGCTAGCTAATATTAACATTCAATCACAGGACGCGTTTACCTTCAAATGTTGAATATTCACACACAAACGCTTGAGTAACACATACAGACAGTTAATATAACCGTACTCACGATCATATGTTCTTCCTAATCTGTGAAAAAAGAGTTTATTTCAATTAAAACGCGACGTTCTTATTCTACTCTTTTTAGCTTACAGAAAACAAGTAGCTCCATGCCTGCACCGCACCACACTGCCCCTAAGAGGCCAAGGCGCACACAGCAGGAACAGCAGATACAGTCATTGACTGTATAAAAAGACACGCTATTTTTTTCTCTGACTGTGACATGATATCAGACTCAACTTTTCCTGTTTTAGGTCAAATATTTCTATTTGTTAAATATATGACAGTCATGGGTAAAATCATTGGCACATTTTTAGCGGTGTCTATTTATCTCTTTTCCTTTTTTTTAAGTCTATTATTTTAATATACTATTATTTTACCTGTTACTAAGTCATTTCTGGTTGTTCTTTTAAGTAATATTTAAAGTTTAGTTGTCTAGTTGAATAACTACAAAGTTTTAAAATAAACGAATAATCATGCTTGTTAATCGTGATTTCAATATCAATTAAAATAATCGTGATGATTCTTTTTTTCCGCATAATCACCCAGCCCGAGTGTAGCATCCCCTCCCCCCTTCACAGCAAACCCAAACAAACATGTCGGATCATATAGCAAATACCACTCAACATAAATAAAATGAAAAATTTACAGCTCATGCATATGAACGGTATTCGGCAGATCTCCCTCGTGGATGATCGGTATCCGAATCAGCAGCATAAAACCCTGATCGGAGCACCTGTAGTTATTATAGCTAATTCAGTCATTTTGTTCATCGGTTCAGACCGTTAGAAGCAAAGCTACGGAACACGTTTTGATGACATAAAAACCTGAGCCGTTGCTAACTAGACTCAGGACTGGCACTTTGCAAGTGAAAAATAATTTCTACTTTTGTGCTTTTAAGTAAATTTCAAACAATTTTTAAAATTTTATAGTGGTCCCTTGACTTACACACGTTTAATTGCCTCCTTGACAAAGCTTGTAATTCAATGTACTCGTATATCAAATCAAATTTCCCCATGAAATGAATTCAAATGCCATTAATCCGTTCCAGACTCTAAAAAAACGCCACCATTTTTGTTGTTTTTAATAACGAAAAATTGTACCATATTGCATAAAACCATAAAAAAGAGAATGTAAAGAAAAAAGGTTTTATAAAGTGACATTACTGTATGTACTATAAAGGAGTTGAATAAATACTTCTCTTTTTAGAAGTCTTTTTTTTTTTGTAACATCTGTACTTCTACTTTTTTTTTAGTACTTTTGGGTGGGGTTCTACTACTCACTCTCCTGCTGCAGCTCCAGGAGGACGCTTTCTCTCCCGTATACGTTGGAGATGCTGCAGTGGACGTTGACTGCCGGACCGTCGTTGCTGGCCCGCTCACCCTTCTCCCGCAGTTTGATCATACCCGTGGACGTCTGTCCATCCGTGTGTGTGTAGAAGTTGAAGCGGCCCTCCGTCTCGTTGATGGTGACGTTCAAGTCGGGCAGGTAAAACTCGATGGTGGGCTCGGGGTTTCCCGTAGCTATGCAGACGCACTGGACGCCCTCCCGCACCACCGTGCATTTGGACTCGTCCAGAAGGACGGGAGCATCTAGCAGAAACAACAGGGAAACAGACTTTTAGGAAAAATGCTTATGGTATGACTTCCCACACTAAACATAATGTGAGTTCTGATTTTTTTTTTTTTTTTTTTTTTTTTTAAATCACACACACAAATGTGTTCGATTATCGAACCAATTTTAATTTCTCACAAAGACAAGCAAAAAAAATTATCCAAACCTATCTGGCGCTATGTGAAAAAGTATTTTTTTCAGAATGGTTACAGCAGCATACCTAATTTCAATACAGAACATATTGGGTAAGGGACAGGACATGTAACTGACTCAGGCTCTGGTCCGCATCTAGTTTCAAGACCCCGACTGGACCGTCCTCCAACATCCCCCGGACTCACGGCTGTGGTGACCTTGAGCGAGACACTGATACCCCGAACTGCTCCCCGGGCTTCCCTTCAGCTGCCCCCTGCTCCAGTGTGTTCCACTAACATGTGTATGTGTTCACTGTGATGGGTTAAATGCAGAGAACAAACTTCGTGAGCATGCATGCATGTTCATGACAATAAAGGTGATTCTTCTTCTTCTTCTTCTACATAGGGCTGTACATCAGCTGGTGTGCACACTGCAAAGAGTACCAGATTCCAGTGTGGTGCACATAGTGCATGCACAAAAACATTTTCCAGTATATGAGCTAGAGCCACTATCGTCTGGACATTTTGCACCTGGCCTGGCCTGCACAGAGAGAATGAATAAACCTCTAAAAACAATTAGCACAGTGGGACCCGTAAGTGCCCCAGCGTGTGAATGCAGGGCGACCTGTGGTCCATTTGAGAGTTTGTCGGCAAAAGAAAACTCCATCCATCCATTTTCTGTACCACTTCTCCTCGCTCGGGTTGCGGGCGTGCTGGAGCCTATCCCAGCTATCTTCAGGCGGGAGGCGAAGTACACCCTGAACTGGTCGCCAGCCAATCGCAGGGCACATATAAACAAACAACCATTCGCACTCACATTCACAACTACGGGCAATTTAGAGTCTTCAATCAACCTACCACACATGTTTTTGCGATGTGGGAAGAAACCAGAGTACCTGGAGAAAACCCGCGCAGGCACAAGAAGAACATGCAAAGTCCATAGAGGCGGGGCCGGGATTTGAACCCCGGTCCTCAGAAAAGTGAGGCAGATGTGCTAACCATTCTCCACCATGCTGCCTGTTTTGTATTAATTCAATTATTAAGTAAGTAAGTAAATGGTTAAAATCACCAAAATATGACTAGTTTGATGTGCAGGTATATATGGTTGAGGATTAAGGAAGAGAAAAATGAAATTTAATGAGGACTTGTCGGACTTCTAAAACTTCCTAGAATGAACAAATGAATCTCACTCACAGCCTTTCAACCGTACACTCCAAAAAAGCTTTTATTTTTGGACAGCAGAACTTGAAAAATCCTCTTTGTTTTCTCCCTCCAGTATCATGACAGACCAGGGTCACCAACCTTTTTGTAGTAGTGATGATAGAAGAGTATACATCACTTAAATAATTAGGACTGCGCGATTAGGGCAAAAATAATAATCACTATTATTTTTGATTGATATTCAAATCAAGATGAATAGAAATGGTTATTCATTGATTTCAAAACTTCAGTATTTATTATTGCACTACAGTACCAAAACTCAACCTAACTAGGTAAGTATAACTTACAAGAACAACCAGAAATAAATTAGTAACAGTATAAAATGTAACTAATAATAATAATAATGAATTAACTATACACCTGGGCCGCACCAATATTAGGCTATTGAGCCACAAGTCACACGCTTGCTAACCCTGCTAGACATGTTGGAACAGGAAGGGTCCATCCCCAAACTGTTCCCACAGTTGGAAATATCCAAAATGTCACCCCCTGAGCTCCAGTGAAAGGAACTCTGAATGAAAGAGATTTTGGACAGTCAGAAAGTTTGGAGATTACACCTTCCTGTTCCAACATGTCTGTGCACGAGTGCACAAAGCAAGGTCCATAAAGAATTTGGTATGGATGAACTTGACTGGCCTGCACAGAGTCCTGCCCTCAACCCGATAGAACACCTTTGGGCAGATTTCGAGTGGACAGGGAGCCAGGCCTTCTCGTCCAACATCAGTGTGTGACCTCACCCAAAACACCTGTTTCCAAATGTGCACCTGGAAGAATGGGCAAAAATACCCATGAACTCATTCCTCAACCTTGTTGACAGCCTTCCCACAAGAGTTGAAGCTGTTACAGCTGCAAAGGGCAGCATCATATTAAGAAAAGAAAGACAATCTTTAAGCTGTTTAATATACAGTATTTTACATGATTTTGTATTCTATTTTATGTATTTTTTGTTCATTTCAGAATCTTTCATTTATTCAAAGATTTTCTGGAATAGCATTTTTTTTTCATATTGGACTTTGCAAACAAAACATTTAGGTGAATTATGATGTTTTATTTTATTGTCTACATAATTTCTTAATCATTTTTCATCCATTGTACAATTTGCTTGAAGGAAAAGATTGAATCGTGAAGATTTTTGTTTCATTTTAAATGTCATTGAATCTGTTCCGGACACAAAATAAGCAGTGTACACCTTACTGTACGGCATGTCCTCTTAAAAAATGGCTTTTTTCCCCCCAATAATTTTTATTTGTATACCACTTTTCAAACTTCAAAACAACTACACAAAGTACTTCCCAGAACAGGTAATAGGGGGGAAAAAACATCATTGGGTTGTCCTACTCACACTCCACGGTGATGTTCAGGGAGCTGCTGGCCCGGCCGTGCTCGTTCTCGGCCAGGCAGCGGTACTGGCCGTCGCCCTGCGGCGTGATGCTCTCAATCTCCAGCACGGACAGCTCATCAGCAGTGATTGCGCCCACCAGTTCGCCGTCCTTCAGCCAGGTGAGGGTGGGCGGCGGGCTGCCCTGAGTGCTGCAGTGCAGCATCAGCGAGGCGCCCTCGAGCACGGTCAGGGTGTCGTTGACGACGGGCTCGCGGGGAGGGTCTGAAACATAAGGTTGAACCCTCACGTAAGGTTGTGGTCAATTTGAGTCTAGTAAAACAAAACAAGTTTATCAGTCAGTGGTTCAATTGTACCGTGCCATGAAAAAGTATTGGCCGCCTTTTCAAATTCTAATATTTTTGCATATTTTCCCCACTTTATTGTTTGAGATCATCAAACAAATGTAAATATCAGACAACTTTAACCCGAGTGAACTTAAAATGCTGTTTTTAAATGCTAATTTCATTTATCAAGGGAAAATAAATATTCAGTCCTGTGTGAAAAGTCCCCCCTGTTAAATCACGGATTAATGGTGGCTAATCACAATTTTTGGTTAATTTTCACTAATCACGCCCAAGCCTGATTACCTCTAGACCTGTTCAATCCAGAAATCACTGAAACAGAACCTGTCTGACAAAATCAAGTCGGACAAAACATCTAAATAAACATCCAAAGAACTGCAGCCCTGCCTTGTCTCAGTTAAGGTCAGTGTTCATGACACAACAATAAGGAAGAGACTGGGCAAAAATGGCATCCATGGCAGAGTTCCAAGGCCACAACCACTGCTGACCAAAAAGAACATCAAGTTGAATAGTTTTTTCCTTTAATAAATGAAATCCCCATTTAAAAACAGCATTTTAAGTTCACTTGGGTTACATTTGTCTGATATTTAAATTAGTTTGATGATTTAAGGAGGGGGCGAATACGTTTTTACGGCACTGTAAATTTATCAATATCACTCAAAAAACAAACATTTATAAACATGTTTTAAAAAAAATATGTGTCAGGTTAAACTATTTAGTCTTTCCAATGCACATTGAAAAATTATTATGCAACATGCATAGCCCTCTGTGAACGGTAATGCACCAAATATTGATTGAACTTGTTCTTTTAGATCATTCAACAAGCCTTTGGTCAAAATGACCCAAGTTGAAAAAAAAAAGGGTGTTTTTTTTTTTGGGTCAGTGGGTCAATGTAACCCAGAATAGAGGAGGTGTCTTGTGGTAATTTATCAACATTATTATTATTCATTATTATTATTTTTTTTTTTAAATCAATGTTAGGTACAGTCAAACTGTTAGTACGTCTTTCCAATGTACAATTTAAAATAATGATTTAAACAGTCCTTGACAGCGTTAATAATAAGATAGAAATTCACTTTCTGACATTTTGGAGGTCATTAAAAAGAAGAATCAGGTCAAATTTGGCTCAGGTTTTTTGTGTGTGTGTGTGTGTGTGTGTGTCATTCAGTGGGTCAATGTGACCTAAAATAAGAAAGGTGTCTCATGTTAACTTAGCATCATCACAAAAATGTTTTAATGTAAAATAAATAAAAAATATCTATTTAATCTCAAATAACTAAAAATAACTCAAATCTATTTAATAAGAAACTATTATGTTTGTCTTGTATTGTGTCTTTCATAAAGCAAACAAGCCACAGGTCAAATTGACCTAAGTAAAAAATAAAAAAATAGAAGTGTAAAAGCTACCGGTAAATCAAAAATACATTTTTGTGTTTTTTTTGTTGTTGTTGTTTTTTTTTACTCTATTCTTTTTCAAAATGGACATCAAGAATAACGAACAAAAAACTTTTAACATTGTTTTAACTTGGGTCAATTAGACCCCCGGCTTGTTGTACAATGATAAAAATGGGTCAAAGGGGCGTCCAGGAGACATCATAAACTGCATCTCATATGTAGTACACTACCTCCCACAGATCATGCTTCAATGAGGATTTATAAGTCCCCGAGGTGAGTATCAGTGGACGCATGCAAGTGAATTGACACAGTCTCGCATGCACAATAACCTTCAAAATGGACCTATAATTGCTGCGCCAGCACCGTGGGGGTTGCTGAGAGGCAGAGTCGGGCCCAGCAGCCCACCCGAGAGCGGCCGAGTGGACGGGACACCATCCACGCCGATGGGACCCAGGGCGGTCCACCGGCCCCACTGAGGCGCCCCAAAACCAGCCACCCGGAGGAAGTCGCAGGGGCCCAAAGAAACCCCCTCAGAGACTTACACTTGACGGCCAAGTAGAGCGACGTATTCATGGTGCCGTAGCCGTTATCGCCGACGCAGGTGTACACGCCCTCCTCCGCCGGCGTCACGTCGTCCACGGTGAGCGACAGGTTGGACGCGGTGTCCCACAGCAGCTCCTGGGTTCCGAACCTCCAGGAGATCCTGGGAGGGGGGTTGCTGTCCACCTCGCAGTGCAGCGTCACAGAGCTGCCCTCCATCACCTCCGAGGAGACGTTCACCCACACTGAACGGGGAGCATCTAGTAGGATACGAAGATGGGAGGACTTGATTTTTGCTTTTACCGAGAATTAGGTAGTAGGTCTATCCAGGTCATGACTAATCAACACACACCCCTAAAAATATGTTACACTTGCCTGTACAGTTGCTACCTTGACTTACGAGTGCCACAACATAACTCGTTTTTCGAGTTATGACCCGTCCCGTGGTGGATTTGGTTTTTTTTGCTTTGTGTTGTGAGCCAAATTTTGACTCACAGCTTCAGATATGCTGCCACTTAAGTGCGTGGGGGGGGGGGGGAAATTACCATTTCTACCATTTTCCATTCTTCAGTAATCAGCATTAAACGTGTTGGCTTGACCCAAAACACCAGTTTCTAATCGAACCGTAGAGAAACCAACATTTTTGTGAAAAGAAACATCAAGCAAAACAGTGACTGCGCCGCAAAAATTGTTTGCTTTTGTGACACCTCAAACAGTTTTTGGGTAACTTGCTTCGAGCTCGGGGGTGGAACAATTAATCGATTAATCAAAAACTAATCGATTATTATTAGTATTATTAAATTCATCAAAAACTACTTTGATAATCGATTAATCATTTAGAGAACTTAAAATTGTCCGAATCCTCAGATTTGAGCTTCTCTATTCTCAGATTTCTGAAGTTTCGCCACGAAAGCAGACTGATTATTTCAGTCTTTCAGCAAAATGAGACATTTGCATATATGTGCCTTTACTTCATCATCAACATCATCAACATTTTTGCCTTTGTTTCTGATTTGAAATAATAATGTTCAAATCAATTTGAATTTTTCAATTTGAAATAATGTTCCGTTTTGGGAAGAGGGAATGGAAATTGAAAAATATTGTTTTCTCTCAGTTCATTGAAATAAAGTCTTCAGATTTATCAGTAGCTAAAATAATCGTTAGTTGCAGCCCAACTGCCAGCATATTTCCCTTGAAAATCATTAAGGCGGATAACTTGATATTGAGATTTGATTACTGGTTATGAGTATGTTTTGCTTAAAATAAGATATACCATAATTCTATATGTGGCTGCAGTAAAAATATAATCGTTTTTAAATACTGCCGGGGAATTTGATGCTGTTTCCTTGCTTTACGAAATGTTGCCAAGTCATATTATACTGCTCTATTGACAGATAATTCGGCTTAAATCAAGTGAATCATGAATATGGAGGGGATCACTGGAGGAGGCAGTTTTACACTTACACTTAATGTCCAGAGAGACAAGCCTCTCATAGACCAGCGTGGTGTTCGGGTAGTAAATCCGGCAGCCCAGCAGCTGGCCGTTGTGCACCGGCCTGGGGGTGAACACCAGGGTGCGGGAGAGCACGACCGTGTTGCCCTCCTCCTGGTAGTCGGAGCTGAACTCGGGGTCAGGCAGGTAGTCCGTGTACATCCACTCGATCTCGGGGCTCATGTCTGGGCAGTTGTCGGGAGCGTAGCACGTCAACGTCAGGCTCTCGTCGCTCACGATCTCCTCCGGGACGTCGATGTCGGGTCGTTCTAATGAAAGAACTTCATTAGTCGGGGACTTTGACGCTGCAAAGATACCTTGTGTCGTCAAATGTCTTGGACTGCACCATTTTATCACAGCGGTAATCAATCATGGGTGGGACTAGACCCTTCCTTCCATTTCCCCTATATAATATTGATAGGTTGTGTGCATGTCTTACCCAGAACCTTAAGCTCAGCAAAGTCCGGAAAGGTGTATATATTGGCCCCACCAAGGTCGGCGCGAAAGTAATATCTCCCCGAGTGCTCTGGGCCAAGGCTGTTGATGAGCAGCGTGCAGTTCCTCTGCTGCAGGTCGCCCAGCATCTTGGTGCGACCCTTGTAGCTCTCGTGCACCACATCCGTGCGAGTTTTGAACACCACCGGCGGGAAGAGCTGCGGGTAGGGCTGGCCGTAGTACCAGATGCCGTGGACGCCGCGGTACGGCCTGATGCCCGACGGGTACATGAAGGTGCACGGGATGACCACGCAGGTGTCGGTCATGGCCGAGATGTCCCGCGGTACCCAAACGTTCCACTGGGAGCTGACGTCTAAAACAAGACGTACGGCACAATAAGAACCAGATCAGCGAGTCTCGAGCCCTGAAATTGGCGACTTAAATGGACAATATGAAATTTCCATACTGCGAGCAATATTTGAATGTAGCCTCATTTCAGTCTCCAGCCCCACCCCCGACCCCTTACAACTCTGCCCAAAGAAAGCTCGCGAAACCTGGACAACAAAAAAGAAAGAGAAAGTGATTGCATCGTCACGCTCGCCTGGCACTACATCTCGGTCGGACGCGCAGCTCATCAACGGCCCGCTGAAATTGGCCTGGAGGAAATGACCGTTGCATCCCGGTGCCTGCGGCTGCCTCAGACTGCTCCTTGGGGTCGGCCGCGGGCGCGCAACGTTACACAAAAGGTTACTGGTTAGATGTTGTTTTTGGGGCATGTACAATCCAATTAGGAATATCGGAGAGTTGATCAACTTATCCGACCACTCGGTGAGAACTGGGAAGTGGTATACGCCACGGTTTTTCAAGCTCAGGCATGCAGCCGTCGACATACAGGACACACAGCACTGTTATACATCCTTAACCTTGATTTGAAGGAGCGAGCTGTCTGATTCCTCTTTTTAACTTTTGTTGTTAACCAGAGGGCGGCACGGTGGTCGACTGGTTAGAGCGTCAGCCTCACAGTTCTGAGGTGCGGGGTTCAATCCCCGTCCCCGCCTGTGTGGAGTTTGCATGTTCTCCCCGTGCCTGCGTGGGTTTTCTCCGGGCACTCCGGTTTCCTCCCACATCCCAAAAACATGCATTCATTGGAGACTCTAAATTGCCCGTAGGTGTGACTTTGACTGTGAGTGCGAATGGTTGTTTGTTCCTATGTGCCCTGCGATTGGCTGGCAACCAGTTCAGGGTGTACCCCGCCTCCTGCCCGATGACAGCTGGGATAGGCTCCAGCGCGCCCGCGACCCTTTTGACGTGAGTCAAGTCATGTGACCTCTGATAAGTACATGACTGTATGCTTGACAGTTTTAACTTTGCAAGAGTTTCTTACCATTGACGATGAGCAGTAACGGTAAGAGCAGCTTCAAACACCACATGGTCTCCACTCCACGCCTCTGGAACACACAACATCCTGTTACTGCTAATACATGCATCATCACTATCTGAAAAATACATCGCAAATGTTGACGGCATGAGTCACTTCCGCCGTCTCGCGCTCGAGTTTCTGAAGCTTTGAGATTAAATGATTTTGATGATACTTCACGACTCAGTACCTAATGTAATACCTTAGAACGCTGACGATTCAAAGCAAACTGGATGTTTCGCAGGAAAAGCGGCTCCACTGGCGGGTGGTTGCTCACACCCAGACGGCTTGACAATCTTCTTCTCTGCAAAAATAGAGAAAATAATATTATACAACTGTGGAATAACAAAACAAAAAAAAACAGGGGGATCCTCGGTTCATTACAATACCGACATACGACTTAATTTTTTTTATATTCATGGTTTTTCATAAAAACACAGAATTTACTCTCATTATGACTTTACTATTGCGTCAGCGTATGTTCGTAATGGACCATGACAGATTCTGAAATAACATAACGGAAAATAATATTTTCACAGGGGTGAGTGAAACACTTGGGGTGTAATGGTGGAGGTATTTGTTCATGTAACTTACAGCATTAGATAAGGGACGACACTAAAAAGAAAAGATCAATGCCAAGATAGAAGTGAAATTTGGTGGCCATATTTGGGGCCATTGTGGTATTTCATTTTACTCTGTTCATTTGTGTAAATCCTTTATTCATGTTTATCCTCTGTTTCTGAATAAAGTGCTTTGAAAAGTACTTTGAACTTGCACACTACTACATACTTGTAAGCATAGCGTACTTAGCGTACTTATGTTTAATAATATGACATAGAGCGGACCTGCACTATTTGTAGGGGAGCGAGACAGGGCCCAACCGCGAATAATGAAAAATCAGCGAACAATTGATGGCTTTATTATTTATTATAATTGCCATCAAAACATTGCCCCCCTCAAAAAAATAATAAATGTGAATAAGTGCGCGATTGGGTCAAATTAAAAAATAAATACAATAAAATGAAAAAAAATTAAGTAAGTGTAGCCTCGGGAAAAAATAAACCTGGGGTTTCCGCCAATAATGGGGGATAGGTTCCCCCCTCCAAAAACCATGCGTAAACTGCAGGTGGATCCGTCAATGCAGAACTGCAAATATGCGGGGGTCCACTGTATATGTTAGAACAACACATTTTCTTTATTGTTCTTAACTTCTACAGAAGTTGGTCGTGACTTTACAACAATAGGGAAATGTGGCTCCCAGGGTGAAAGCATTTGAGACTCACCACTGTGCTCTAAGTGATCATCAAACTTTGACGACTTTGCACCGACTACATTTCATGGTGAGGGCAAAATTAATTTCTTTATTTAGCATCACTGCTTTGTCTAGGATACAGTACCTGCTTCCGATTGTGGGCCATTTGTGCAAATTCCCAAGTAGGAGCCATAGAATTTTCAACTTCAGGGATGGGTCGTTGAGACTTTTTCATGTGTCCTGTTATGGTAAACGTTTCCACCCAATTCCTTGTCAGTCTGTCAAATTACAATCAGGGGCTCATTATTTTTTTACTTTCTGGGACTTCTTCGAAATGATCCTCAAACTTTGACGCCATGCTTTGCCAGCATTAGAAAGGATACGCAAGAAATAATAATAATAATAAAAGCTTCACAATGTTAGCATCACCCGCCAGTATAGGGTACCTGCTTCTGGTTGGGGTTCATTTGAACAAATTCCTTATTTAGAGTCCATCGAAGTATGATCCCTGTAAGTGGGTGACTTTATGTTCAATTTTGGGTGTGGGTGCTTGAAACTTTGTTGTGCATCCTGATAGAAAATGTCCACCAAATTCTGTGTTAATCGATGAAACTCGTGTAAGGGGGGGCCGACGCACACAACATGACACTATCCTCGGTGGTGATAGTGAGGTAGTTTGTAATGCCTAAGAGTGAAAAATCCCAGCATCAGTGGAGTCACTCATCGTCATGGCGTAAGCTCGTCCAATGAAAGCCTCTCACTGTTGATGTATCACATTAGCTTTGTGTGGATTACTGATGCTGTCTGTGCTCCACGGACAGTGGACCGGTGACGCACTATACAACAAATGTTACTCCATTTTTGTGGGAAATATAGTCCCGTATTCTAAATATTGAGTTGAGCCAGCAAGGAAGGAGGATTTATGTGTCATGCCACGGCAGCCGGTGTGTGCAGATGGCAAGCCTGAGAGCGGATTTTGCGATGTTGAGCTCCGTGTTGAACGCAACTCAACATGGCCCAGACCATATTAGCTGTTGCTCGAAACAAAATGACGACAGGAATGTGCTGTGACGCGCTTTTCCACGCGTACTGTAGTTCGAGAGTAGGGAATGAGTGAATGATTCCGAACGCGAATCAGGCACTAAGGAATCCTTCAAAAAGTGTTTTTTAATGTCTATGTATGTAACTTTTGCATAACAACAAAAGAACATAGTTGTCACTTCAATAGGCAATATTCAGTAGGCAATGCATGTTATGCCCCCAACATTTTTACTATGTTTTGAAGGACACGCATCATTTCGGTGCCCTCATTTGCAGTGCGCCACCAACCGGGCCAGCGCGGGAAATGAATAGGGCATTCACTAAATATAAGAAATAAGTTACTGACAAATAACTTGGATCAGCATTGTCTCATCTCCTCGAGTAGTGGCTTGGGTGAAAAGGACTTTTAAAAAATAAATAAATACATAAAAAAAACAGTTGTGGATTATATCTTTAAATGTCTTTAATCCAGGTGAAAGGGGAAAAATACTTTTTGGAAAGAAAAAAAAAAAAAAAAAAAAAAGTGTTTTTTTTTTCACCTCAAAAAGTCCTGGCCTACACAATACCAATGTTGCGTCAAGCGCCGCCATCTGCACCGGGACAAAAGGCAGAGAGCCGGCCGAGTGAGTCCAGGCCGAGAGGCGGTGACACCCCCACCGCCGCCACCGCCACCATCATCATCAGCCTTCACAATGGCCTTATTGACGGGGCAGACAAATGAGAGCATACGCTTTCTTCGTACAAATCACTTGCCTCATACCAGCCTCAGCACCAGGCTCCTGCTCCCTCGCTCCCCGGCCTCTTGTTTGGCTTCCTCGTCCAGGCTCGACCACTCAGAGATATTTGAATTCTGGAGGGCAGAAGAACAATTGTCAGTGAGAGCCCAGGTGGGCAGTTTTGGACGTGGGCTGTGTTCAGAAAATAATAATTTCAATGCTTTTAAAATACAAGCCCCTAGCAAATAATTCTGATGTCACTTGGTGATATTAAAAATAAAAAAAATTAAATTAAAAAAAAAAAAAAAAACACATGCTCTACCAAATAGTGGAGCAGGCATCTATGGCCCTTAGAATGGATTCTTTGCTTTCTGAATGTGCTGTACTGATTGGTTGAGTGGATAGTTAAAGGATTAATATAAGTAGATCAACATAACACAACATGGAATGTACATAAAGTGCTTTGTTTTGTATTAATTTTGTCCAATACACTCATGTTGTTACAATTGATTCCTTCATTCGAAATTTATTACAGAATGTAGACCAGCTGATGTTGAGCCAGTGCATTGCAATTATGCGGCAGCAATGACGTAATTAACGGGGGCTGACTCGTGTTCCAAAACTAGTTTTCCTTTGACTGATGACAATCCATAGAACTGTATACTGTAGTCCACTGTTATTAAAAAAAAATAATTCCTGCATAGTGAATAGGGAATGTGTGAATGATTCCGACGTAGTCATTGCATTCGAAATCATTCACTCATTCCCCACTACTTAATCACTATACAGTATGTGGATTTTAAGTGGCTTTTTGAGCGAACTAAAGTATCTAGTTCACTATATAAAAATCGCAGGCAATAGTCACTCAAGCTTATGATGACTCAGTCTTACTGACATCACAGGACACATATGAAGCGTAGGTGGAATGCAGAGCTTTTTTTTTTTTTTTTTTTTTTGCAAATATGGTCATTTAGATTGCTGCATTTTAGCCTCAGCTTGGTCGCTGTAACGTCACCCTTTGGCATGAAAAGACCCAATAAAGCACAAGTATTGATCTTTGATGCAGATCTATGCTGAAGAATGTTTGGAGGCGGGACACGGTCAAAGTTTCTGCCCAGTATGAATATGATGAAACAAAGGACACTTGTCTTATCTAAATAGTAACATTGAAATATTAAACAAAATAGAGGCAGAATATTCCCATTAACGAAGGTTTGAAGTAATACGATACAATGGTTTTACCTTATTAATATTATAGCAGGTCTCATAACATGACAGAGAGTGTATGTTCAAAAATTTAATCATTTTTAATACTATAATCAATGTATATTTTAAATAACACACATTTGCAACAAATTTGGTGAGTAAACCTCATTGATTTTAAGTTTTTTTCCCCCACTTCTTTTTATGATTATTGTAAATTAACTTTGTACACAAATGAAACAACTTAATTGAGCCACTGAAAACTAGAGTGGGCCAACTCAATTTTTGTCAATTTTAAATTACAGTAAGTACAGATGAACATCGATCTAATGTAAGTTAGTTAGTTCCAATTTTGATAAATAGGTGGCAGTGCATTACTGCACTCAACACTTTTCCTGATTCAACAGTGCAACACAGGCCTCACTCCCCATTTTCAAAATGGCCACACACATGAAAACAGGGTTCACCTGGCAAAAACATCCCAGCAAATGAGGTTTAAAGACTCGGAAAGTAAGTAGTACTTGCCTTCATGAAATATTGATAGATTTGACGGATGTCTGGACTTAGTTCACTATTGCACTAAACTTTTTCTCTCATCATTTTTTTTTTTTTTTTCTTTCAGACAACCGAGATGATACTGACAGGGATCCAAACAATGACAGTTAAGATCATGACAGCACCTCAGTTGTGAATAGAAGTGTGAGCAATATAAACCAAGGCCAAAATGCCAAAATTTAAACCACAATTTCTATAAAAACGAGTATCCAGAAGAAGTAATAATTTCCATATAAATAACTGAGATATACATTTTACTGCAACCATAAAACTCAACTAACTTTCCCGAAAAATTTCAAAAATGGAGTAAGCCCACTCTAGTTCTCAGTAGCTTAATTTAAAAATATATAAATATATTTTAAGAAATATTCTGTTTCATATCTTTTAATGGGCTTCTTGAACTACATTTTAATACTTAAAAATAATATATTTTCTCTTTTCAGCATGGACCTAAAACCCATCCCTATAATCTGAATAACCACAAGATGCAGCGTCATATCATGAAGTGATGTCATGGGCATGGATACGAGAGAGCTTGAGCACGACATCATGACATTCGACATACGAGCTAGTGTGAGTGCGCTTTACTTTCATTACAAATGACACGCGTGCTATTTGGTTTTTTTCCTGAACTGGTCGCCAGCCAATCACAGGGCACATATCAACAAACAACCATCCGCACTCACGTTCACACCTATGGACAATGGAGTCTTCAATTCACCTACAATACATGTTTTTGGGATGTGGGAGGAAACCGGAGTACCAGGAGAAAACGCATGCAGGCACGGGGGGAACATGCAAAGTCCACACAGGCGAGGCTGCATTTGAACCTCCTCAGACTGTGAGGCAGATGTGCTAACCAGTCGAAATTTGTTCAATGACAATAAAGAAGTAACAAAACCATTTTCTCCATGCACTGTCATGTCTGTTTTTTTGTTTTTTTTTGCGTACAAATTATTAAATGTTGGTGCACGTTTTAGTGCTTAGACAATGGTAATGAAAATTTTAAAAAATATATATTTGTGGAACTACAACAAAGTGTAAATGACTAACCAAGCCCCTTGAAAGGTTTGCGTTCAAGAAATATTGGCCTGTATTTGACGAAACTGCAGCAATGCGTACAGGACAGAAGCTGAAAGTAAAATATTGAGATCACACTGACTGATATCAATACAAAAGTTGGTATCAATATGATCAATATTTGGATCAGTATGCTTACTTTTACTAACTGGATCTGAAAACCTTGAGCGAGTGTTTCATAAATCCGCCATATTACGTCCGGAAAAGTACCAAAAACAGGAATGCTGAGAGTCTGGTTTATTACCATTCGGCATGCCGCATCCCGCCCGCACTACACGCATGTTAGCGTAAGACGCGCTGACACGCTCCGCGGCGTGGGTTGCACAGCTATGTGACCTTCCTCTTCATCTTCCTCTGTGGCTTTTGTACTCGCCATAGTCCAGATTGCTTGACACAATGGAGCCAGTACAACTCAATGGGGAAAATCCGCTTTAAAAAAAATGACTGGTGCCTTTCACACAGAACCCGTTGAAGTGGAATATTACCACAAATGTGTGTGCTTTCACAGAGCTACATATCCATTCTGAAATGTCCAAGGAGACCGGAAACACTTAAACTACTGGTTGGACAGCAACCATTGCTTTTGCTACAACAGGGCAGCATAAGTGAGTGTCCCTGTCCCAGCATTACGGAGTCCCGCCTCTGTTTTAACACTGATAATACCGCCAGAAAATTGCTGGATGGACTTTGCGAATACACACTAAGTTGCACCAGTATCGTACCGATTTCATTGGGTTTTGTGTAAAAACTCTTCGGTTCCAGCTCTGAAGCGCCTGTTTTTGCAGTATCTCGGTGTGACAGAGGTTTCAGAATCAGAATCATCTTTATTTGCCAAGTATGTCCAAAAAACACACAAGGAATTTGTCTCCGGTAATTGGAGCCGCTCTAGTACGCCAACAGACGGTCAATGTATGGACAAAGTATACCCAGTAATTTCCTACTTCCTGAGGTAATATTAAAAGGCGGGACAGTGTCTGTGTGTAAGCGAATTCCACAACGCTAGTACAGGGGTGTAAGTGAACACTTGACTAGGGCTGCAACTATAGAATCTTTTTATTGTCAGTTATTCTACAGATTATCCCATCAATTAATTGGATAAAAATAGATTTTGCCTTGATTTGGGGGTCACCATTCTCACGTTTCACACGATATCATCAGTGACTTTGAGAGCGTGTGGCTTTAAAAGGCGAGGATTAGCTCGGTGAGTGACGTGGGAGTCGGCGAATGAGAGTGTAGAGATGGCTGTTGTGAGCTCAGGTTAGCAGCTGGCTGTTAACTCGCCAGGTAATTGTTAGCTAGTCTGTGTGTTGAGTCCTTGCACGTCACTGGTCGCCGTAGCAGCTCCTGTATGAATGTGCTTATTTTGTAAGTTTGTTCAATAAAGCGATTGAAAGTGCACCCACGGCTGTGTCTATCCATCAGTTCTTGTGGGGACATTACAATATGTTTTAACTAGCAGTGGCAGGCTCAACTAAATAACGTAAAGGCATTTACACAGTAACATTCAGTAACATTCTGCAAAGCTTCGAGGCAGAGATTTTGCTTAGAATTTGTTTGTAAATCGAATTATTCAATTTATTCGATTCATTGTATCGGCCCTAGACCTGACACACACGTCTCCCATCCAGTTGGGAGAAAAGTAGCTCTCATTACTGTTTAAATGGCAAAGGTGAAGAAAACTGGATCTTTTCCTACCGCTCTGTTATGGCAATTTTTCAGGGTTTCTGCGTAAAATTGGCAAAAACAAAGTACATTTTAATGTGGATTTGTTCTTGTTCCAAGAAGAACAATTTCATTGTGACTACCTCCTCCCAGTGTACTTGAAAGGGCTTTGCAGAGGGTGCGAGAGAATGAAGACCTTGTGGGCACGCACACTGGCCTGCCATTGTGTGCCAAGGGATAACTGGAGGAATTTTTTTTTTCCCGCAACAGGCCCGCTCACACCGTGCGCTTTGCTCCCGGGCCGCGACGCAAGCTAAGAGCCTCTCGCAACCCCCCACCCCGACGGAAAAAAAAAAAAAAAAAACACAGAGCAGCAGATGGTCTTTAAGCATGACGACTCCCCCACACACACATGGTATAAAAATTAAGTCGTGCCAGTAGCCAATCACTCAAGGTACCGCAGTAGATGCTGCTACCCTATTACAATATGTAGATAGGAGAAGGTGAGAAAATTTTCTTTGTGGTTTTATCGACCTATTTTATTATATATATATATATATATATATATATATATACACACACACATTATTTGTTCCACCCTTTCCATGTAAAACTGACATTTTGACTCAGTAACCGGTGTTTTGCAACATTGATTAGATAGATCGATAGATAGACAGGCACACACGCACGCACACACGCACACGCACGCACACACACACACACACACACAATGGGGACAGAAAGTATTCAGACCCCCTTAAATTTTTCACCATTTGCTAAAATCTTTAAGGTTTTTGCCTCATTTTTGCTCACACAGAGCACCCCATATTGACAGAAAAGAACATAATTGTTGACATTTTTGCAGAGTTATTAAAAATGAAAAAAATGAAATATCACAGCCATAAGCATTCAGACCCTTTGCTCAGTATTTAGTAGAAGCACCCTTTTGAGCTAATACAGCCATGAGTCTTTTTGGGAATGATGCAACAAGTTTGTCACACCTGGATTTGGGGATCCTCTGGCATTCCTCCTTGCAGATCCTCTCCAGTTCTGTCAGGTTGGATGGTGAACGTTGGCGGGCAGCCATTTTCAGGTCTCTCCAGAGATGCTCAATTGGGTTTAAGTCAGGGCTCTGGCTGGCCCATTCAAGAACAGTCACGGAGCCACTCCTTTGTTATTTTAGCTGTGTGCTCAGGGTCATTGTCTTGTTGGAAGGTGAACCTTCGACCCAGTCTGAGGTCCTGAGCAGTCTGGAGAAGGTTTTCTTCCATGATATCCCTGTACTTGGTCGTATTCGTCTACACACCCACAGCCACCACCATGCTTCACTGTTGGGATTGTATTGGACAGGTGATGAGCAGTTCCTTTGACCTCATGATGCTCATTTGCTCTGACATGCGCTGTGAGCTGTAAGGTCTTATATAGACAGGGGTGTGGCTTTCCTAATCAAGTCCAATCAGTGTAATCAAACACAGCTGCACTCCAAAGAAGGTGGAGAACCATCTCAAGGATGATCAGAGGAAAGAAAGTTAAAAATGAGTGTCACAGCAAGGGTCTGATGGCTCAATATGGGGTGCTGTGTGTACCTTAATGAGGAGGGGGGGAAATGAAAAATGATTTTAGAAATATGGCTGCAATATAACAGAGTGAAAATTTTAAGGGGGTCTGAATACTTTCCATACCCACTGTGTGTATATATACACACAGTGGGTATATATATATATATATATATATATATATATATATATATGTATATATATATATATATATATATATATGTATATATATATATATATATATATATATATATATATATGAGTGTGAAGTGAAATGGTGAAAAACTAACACTATATCTCCACCACTGAGTACTACACAGTTATCAGTCTTTGCACGTTTTCAGCAATTATCTTCAAACATGTACAGTATAATGTATTTAGAAACAAATATGAATTCACTTTTCAAGGTCCTTCAGGACAGTGTTGATGTTAAAACTGTGCATATATTAAAGTGGATTACATTAATATCAAATATACTTTTTAGGAATAAAACCTCTAGTTATTTTCTGAACACTTGGGCCTACTAAACTACTCCATTTTAATGTTAAGCATGATGGTGGTAGGCGGCACGGTGGCCGACTGGTTAGAGCGTCAGCCTCACAGTTCTGAGGACCCGGGTTCAATCCCCGGCCCCGCCTGTGTGGAGTTTGTATGTTCGCTGCGTGGGTTTCTCCGGGCACTCCGGTTTCCTCCCACATCCCAAAAACATGCATGAATTGGAGACTCTAAGTTGCCCGTAGGCATGACTGTGAGTGCGAATGGTTGTTTGTTCCTATGTGCCCTGCGATTGGCTGGCAACCAGTTCAGGGTGTACCCCGCCTCCTGCCCGATGACAGCTGGGATTGGCTCCAGCACGCCCGCGACCCTAGTGAGGAGAAGCGGCTCAGAAAATGAATGAATGATGGTGGTACTTGGGGAATTATTATTATTATTGTTGTTTTTGAAGGTACTTGGTATAAATAGTTTGAGAATGACTGATACAGTAAATAGGGAGTGATTTCGAAGACAGCCCCAGTGTGTTTCAGCAAAGAGTGATCATAAACGGCATCAGAGCTTCATTTGGCAGAGGAGCAGATAACAAGGATCGAGTTGCCAGTGGGCAGATGGCGATCCACAGGCCTGCGCGGCCGTTTGGGAGCGCTGCCTTCCTTCCGCTCGGAACCAAAGGGGGGCACCGAAATGGAACCGCTTCGACACACACAAGTAAATACAAACAAATATGGCGCCAAGCGAGCAGACGTCCCAGGAACAAAGAGGAAAGAATTTTGAACAGAACATGCAGCCGCTTTTAAGACCAACACCCATCAAGTGCTACAATTGGGACTTTGACTTCAAAGATCCAACAGTCTATATTTATCACACAAGACTTCAGCACAGCAGTTTTGCTTTTTCTTTTCCTTAAAAAAAAATTCTACGTACTGAATAACCTATTAGCCGTTCACTACTCACAAATTCATCTGTTTGCAGTTTTCTTTTTTTTTTAATTATGTTCCATATCCTGTTATTTGCTGAAAAGATTACCTATTTGCGTATGATTTGGCTCTAAGTTGGAGCAAAATCCCTGGCTAGTAGGAAAGTATTCATTGGTGTCAAAGAAGTATTTTTGAAGTGATACATATATCTACTGTATATCGGGAAGGCGCTGTTTAACCTGTGTTGTGATCAGAAATGACAATCTTTGCTGCACGTGTATATGATTTAGTTTAATTATTTCAGTTCAGTGTTGCGAAAAATGCGGACAACTTATTTTTACTTGTACAGTGGTGCCGTGGGATACGGGTTTAAGTTGTTCCGTGACTACACTCAGAACACTAGTATCTCAGCCCCCCCCCCCCAAAAAAAAAAGAATGTTTCTTTTTTTTTTTTCATTTGACAGTCAATGTCAACTGAGAGTGGCAATAAACCGCATGAAGCCTTGGTTTTGAAGACATGTTCACGATCTGCCAAACGGCTGCTTATTGTGAAGTGAGTTGAGTTTCCTGCCCATACAGCGCTCGTATTTCAAATTCTTGCTCACAAATCAAAGCAAAAATCGGCCAAAATTTGTAAGTCGGGTCACTTGTATGTCAAGGCACCAGTGTATTTTTGTGAATGCTTAAAAAGTGTGATGCGTGAGTCATTGTATATTGTATTACAAAATAGCAGAGAACTTTCTTTTAACACTTGTATGACCAACCAGAATGTTTAAAGAGCATGATGTATGTGTAAATTTACTTTTAGTTGTATTTCATATGACAAACAAATAAAATGAATAACTAAAAAATAACTTTTTTTAGACAGGTATGACTGTTGAGTCTCTTAAGAAAAAAACAGATGCACAAGTAATATTACTTTATTTTAGTAGTATTTTCTCTTACAAAAGAGCAGCACTTACTACACTTGCATGCCAATTAAGCATATTAAAATGTTACTAAAACCATGGCCTGGAATTAGCTCCAGATTATTGGAAATTGTTTTTAAGTAGGAACAAATTCAACCAGTGTCACCACTTGTTAATATGTAAAATTAATGTTAAGATTGTGACGCTATTTTCTGTATTGCTATGATAAAGACTGTAAAGGTTTTCCAGTTCTAGTTTGATCCTTGCAAGGAAGGAGAAATTCTACAGTGCAGACACAAAATTCAGTATACATCTGACTAGCACAGCAGTTGCCATCACACTTGTACCAAACAATTGTTTACAGTTGCTTGGACCATAGCATACACAGACAGTGAGCCACATGCTGCTACACCAAATGAACACGCGCACACACAGATATGAAGGGTAGATAGATACCTGTGCAGGCGAGCTGCCAGCTGCCTTCCCCGTCACCCTGGCACGCAAAGAAGTCAGTCGCCACTCTCTGTACCAAGCCCCAAGGGTAGCCCGCTGCAGCCCCCCGCCCACAAATGCCATCCACACCCCCACCACCGAGACCCCCGCCCCAGTCCCCCAACTGTGTGACAATCACTCCTTCAGTGTGGCAGCATTGTTCGCCCTGAGCCTCTGACATTCACCACAAAGGGCCACGCTGTTTGCCTCCCTTCGCCTATCGTGTGATAACGCAACACCACGTTGCTTCTTCTTCTTAATACCTCCACCAAGGCACTTCAGCGTTTTTATGATGATATCCGAGATGTGGTGGAAGGAGCCAAGAAAACATTTGAATGGAGTCGTGAAAAACGTCTCAACTTTTTCCTGACATTTCATGAATACGCAAGTATTATTAATTAATTAAGATTAAATAGAAATCCAAGTTAATGATGAATTTTACTTTACAAATGTACTGCACTGGATACAAAAATAATAATGATTTTAAGTTTCAGACTCTGCAAAGATCATTTTACATTTGAGGCAATGTGACTCCCAGCCCTGGAACAATGAGTCCATGCAATTTATCATCACAGAATACAGATAAGCGCTATCGCAGAGGATATCAAGGTGCTTGCTTTGCGGTCGTGCTATTTTGCCAAATTTTTCATTTTTTCCCCGTTACTCTCTTTTATACTGTTTGTACAATATTTTTGTGTTATCCATTGCTCTTGCCCTCTCTCAATATATGGTGTGTTTAGGCCTGCCACAATAGCAAATTTTTTAGAACGACATATTTTCCCTAAAACCTTCACGATAAACGACAGTGTCGTTGATGTTTTTTTGTTTTTTGTTTTTAATTATTATTATTATGCCACTGATATAATGATATGAGAGCAAAATAAACAATTATACACATCTTACAAATTCTCCCCTGGTAATCAAACATTTGAGCACAAATGTGTAATGTTCTCTCATTTACTAAATAAAGGAAGTAGGCCTGCATTTCACAAAAAGAGCAAGTAAATAAAAAGACAAAGTTATATGTGTTCAAATAAAGTTCTTAAAGGTCCTATATTTTGGCTATTTAGACCTCCATAGAGTGACTCTCTAACATGGACTTAGTATAAAAGTGCGAATTTCATTTTTTAAAAAACACCTTGGTTTTGTCATACGAGTGTCCAGAAAAGGACCCTCTGACAACTACCTCTGTTTGACCCAGTTTTCTATCTGCTTAGTCCATATTTGGCCAAGACCGCCCACTTTCCTCTGATTGGCTCCGTGGAGAAGACCCACTTGTGAGAGCACACATCCTTGTTATGTTGACAGTGCTAGGCTCGGGAGCGGAGAGCAGAGAGCGTCGCTAATGACGTAGATAAGCCCGACAAATTCCAATGACCTGAAAATGTCAAACTCAGGAATGTGTGGACGATTTTAATTCATATTTCAGAAGTTTACTATTTACTAAGGCAATTTCAGAAAAATAAAAATGTTTGAATTGCCTCTTTTCTTTTTTCTCAAACAAAAATGACTCTGGACGTTCCATTTTAAGCACCATTTGTTCCAAATGTTCTCTTCCTTTATCTGTTATTTTCTGATCTTTCACCATCTATAACTCAACTTCCACAGCGAGTCTCTTTCTCTTTCCCCTGCTACGTTTCTCCCCGTCTCTGTGTGGGATGTGCGCAGTTAGTGATAACAGCCTGAGATGCAGATTTGATTGGCTGAAGGGGTGGCTGAACTCACAAGTGAATGGTCAGTTCACCACTACTGTCAAGCCTGTACTATGTTGCGCCGCTTAAAACAGAAGCACGCCGTATGTTTTGAATCATAACATTTTTTGGGCTATGGTGTGGGTCCGTAGGGGACTGCTTCTGGGTCCGGACATGGAATGAGGTCCGCCAGTTAGTGACCTCTGTTTTAAACGATGTCGCCACGATCGAGCGATCCAGAGGAAGCCGTTTTTTTCCTTAGCTCGCCAGCTAGTTAGCTCAAGGGCTAGCAAATGTAAGAAATAACTTTCCCTAAAGTTTCCCAGTTGTTTGCATCTACGGATCCAAAGCTGTAATGATGTGATCCATTTGCACACTGATTGAGGAGTATCTGTAACATTTGCACAACCGACATTGTCCCAGATGATCGCACTACTTGTCACTTTAAACCGCATACACTCCTTGAAGTCTCAGCGCCCTTTGCACAATGGTCATTGCACCGGACTATTGCAATATTAGTCGTTCGAACTGCTCTAAGTGCTAGAGGACTCTGCATCTTTTTGCACAATTGTTTTTTGTCAATGTCTTTATGTCCCCAAAGTGTTCTGTAAATTGACTGTTTGTTGTACTAGAGCGGCTCCAACTACCGGAGACAAATTCCTTGTGTGTTTTGGACATACTTGGCAAATAAAGATGATTCTGATTCTGATTCTGATGTAATAATGATTTGCTGAAGCACTTCAGCAACACACACACATTGGTAGGTAAGCAATGCTATGCATCTGTGAACGCAGAATGATTATACTTTATGCGTCCCTGCTCATTTTTGTGCATCTCAGACACAGGACGCACATCAAATGAGATCACTGCTCTACCTTCACATCAATAGCAACTCCCAAGTGGGGGGGCCTAAGACATCCAAAATCATACTAAATACTCTATAGCAGTCTTTGTTCTTTCTGGGACTTGAGGCCTGACACGGCACAATTGCGGGAAGTGGATGCAGAGAACACCAGCCAAATAATTCCGTTTTTCTCTCTGCCTCTCACCTCTTGATGACCGTTAGCGCTTCAGCATGTAGCCTATGGGACTTAGGGCCCAAAAGGGATACCCATGAACCCTCATATGTCCCTCTTTTTAACTGCTGTTATGCAGAAGTCAATTTAAAAAGCAATAAAGCACTGTACATTAGCATACAAACTAACTTGCAGCCATGTTGTTAAAGCCTTGTTCTGGCCTTTCTGGACAGAACTAAACACTAAGAAAGCACCCTTTGTGTGTGCCTCTGGACACTTGACCAGACTCGATCTATGTATGGACTGATGCCAATTGACAGGAGAAAAATGTTGGAAGAAGACAAGAAGGTCACATCAAAAAAAAAAAAAAAAGTTTTCCCTCTCAAGTGTGGAACAAGTGCAGGGGTGGGTAACCTTAGGAGAGAGTTGGCAAGTGCTTTTGATAAAGTGTGCCATGCAATTTTAACAACAAACTGCAACAAATGAACTGCTGTCATTTTTGGGGGGTTGATAATTGCACCGTTTGTTTCATGTACCATGGCAAAAAAAATAAAATGTATCTAAATATTTAATCCCTTTATGGAGATAATAGACCTATCCATGCTTTGTGAAGTGTTTAACATTTATGAAATGTAGCAGGAATGAGTATATTATACAATAAATGTTTACCCTCCCCCCCAGAAAATGGTATATAACACAAATAAGAACACAGACACAAATAAGAAATCATAGTTTTTGTTTTGTTACATTAAATTGTTGGTTATTAATTTATGGCTATACTGTATATAGAAAAATATTTTTAATTGGTAACATTAGAACATTTATAAAAACAGAACAATAAGCCTTTTGGATTTATTGTATTCCGAACATCTCATCCTACTTATGCCACAATTCCCCCGCACTATCCAAATATTTGACTTGTAATCTCACAATGCTAATGTAGAAATCCATCCACTAGAATGTCACGTCCACATAGCAACAGGTTATTAGGCTATAACACATACTGTAACAGTACATATTAAAATTAGAGCTCTTACCTCATTAGCCAGAAGAGATGGATTGATGGATGCAAAGTAGTCCTCCTCCTCCTCCTCCTCTTCGTTTGCACTCGCTCTCTCTCTGTGACGTCATCTGGCCCGCCCTTATAAAATGCCAGTCTAGTAGTTTTAAATTCAAAACACTAAATTTTTAATACAAGTGACAGAAGAATGAAAACCTACAACTCGTGTATTCATACTGCCGAACAAATTTTCCTGGTAGGAAATAATGGAAGTATGAATTGAACCTTTATTATGTGTACAGCCCAGGGTATAATTAACGTTAAATGTGATATACATGAGTAAATTTGCTGCTGTATGACAAAAACTAAATGACTCACCCCATTAATGACATTGGCATGTTATGTCGACTTCCTGCATTGTTCTTTTAAAAATAAATAAATTAACCGCTGTTTAACAAGTCAATTTAATACTAAAATAAATTGTAACTACACATCCCATTGACGATATTGGCATGCATGCTGAAGACAACTTCCTGCATTACAATTTTTTGTAACATTCTTAACAATTGTACCCTTGAAGTAAAACTTAACTTACAAGAGCGTGCAAAATCCACTTAGGGCCTCCACATCCTGGTGACCAGGATGTGGAGCTCCTTCCCTCAGGTAGGCGCCATCGATCAATGCAAACTAAAACAAGCAGACAATCCAACAGCTTCTTCCCTCTTGCCATTAAATTGCTAGAGGCTAAGTGACTCTCTGTTGTGTGTTTTTCTGTCTCAGAAGTATTTTTTTGTCAAAATGGCTGTCTATTGTCGTACTGGAGCGGCTCCAACTACCGGAGACAAATTCCTTGTGTGCTTTTGACATACTTGGTAAATAAAGAGGATTCTGAACTTAACATCAAATGACAAACCTGGGAGGCGAGTCTCTCCACATGAATGCTAAACACAGCTGACTTTACATTTCATTTCCTGTGCTATGGTAATTTTTTCCTCTCAGCCATCACTGGTACCCTTTACAGCACAGTGAGAGCATGCGTGCGCACACACACACACACACAAAGCCAAAGAAAATAAAGAGACACAGTATGTGGAGTTTATCATTGCAAGTGGGAAAACCTTTTTTTTTTTTTTTTTTTTTTTTTTTTTTTTTTTATAAATGGACAGATGGTTTAGGTTATTTCTAGATAATCTGAAATGCACATTATATTTACACAATTATTTTTTTTAATTTGTTTGGATGGATTATAGACTTATAAAAACAAATGTCACTTGAAGTGACAATGAAGCCAAGTTTAGTGCTGTGTTGGCGGCCTCTAGTGGTTGACAATGCCACTACGCATAGATGGCCAAGCAGGAAAGAGGTTTTATTTGTAAAATACGTTTTTCATCATGTCAAAAATTAACATTTTCACGGGCGGGTGTACTGTACAACACATCGTTCAAAATTGGTAACATTTATGTAAAAAATACATATAAAAAGTTTTCTAAACAGTATTTCCTCAAATCCCTCTAAGTCTACAGCTAAATAAAACTATTATGTGAATAAAACTAAACATCTATACTTCTGTACAGTTGAAGGCACTTGTGGCAGCCACAATGTTTCATACGTAAAATTACACAAAAGCACTTTGTGCATCTCACACTCTCATGCGCAAACATGTACATTTATATTCAATTCGCAATAAGGTTCCTAAGTAGTTAAAAAAAAAAACTCAGCACATCAAATTTGTCACAAAAAAAAACTGCACAACCTTAACATTTACTTGTTTTGAGGAGGTTGTTATGGGGGAGGGGGGTTTGGTGCTTTCTGTTGTCGTCGCCTCACACCACCAGGCTCTCTCGGCTCACAGCTCCGTTCTGGGGGTGAAAAAAAAACAAAAAATGAGGTAAAAATACACATACTGTACAAAAACTGGCACCCTTTATTCATGGCGAATCCTCAAATCTCTCAAACCTGTTCGAGAATAACTTCTGATTGTGAATAATTTGAGTGAATTCCCTAGTAGGATTTTGTCAAAGTAGGAGCCTGGAAGTCACCCAAAATGGCTGACTTTCGGTTCAATTTGGGGCATAAGTCCTTGTGGCTTTTTCACAGCGTCCTGTTATGATGGACATGTCCACCCAATTTTGTGATTAGTGAAACTGGTGTAGGAGGCAATTTTATTCCTAACTTTCCAGGGGGTGCTACTTAGTGAGTTTTGGGGCAGTTATGTTGGGGAACCCAAAATGCATACATTTTCATCAGGACACACACACTTGCTCTTTTTCCATGTATTCTGTTGTGAAAGACATGTCCACCCAATTTCGGATTGATTGGTGAAACGGATGTTCGGGCGGATTTTTTTGTTGTAACTTTCCAGGGGGCGCGACTGAGCAAGTTTTCAGGGGTCGTATGTAAAGGGTATTGTGTGTCAGGTGTTCCATCCAATCAAAGCTGGCTCTCCCGCCACTCACCTTGCGCAGGTTGCTTTTCTTAGATGATGTCATGCTCTCGTCGTCGCTGTAGGGCGGCGGTAGAGCGCCGGGTCCCGAGGGTGGGTTCAGAGGCAGCGGTGGGGGACCCCGGGATGGCGGCGCCCCCCGGGATGGCGGTGCCCTCCCTCGGTCCGAGTGCTCCCCATCGCTCTCCAGTCTGTCTCGGCTGCGAGCCCTCTGCTGCTCCCCCATCCTCTTCCTCTCCATGGCCTCTCTCAGGAAGCTGTCGTCGTAGTCGTCTCTCTTGGCCCGGCCGCCGCCCGGTCGCCGCTCCATCTCCAGGTCCATCAGGTCGTCGCGACTGCGGCTGCGTCTGCCAGGAAGAGCCCCGTACCCTCTGCCACCTCCTCCTCCTCCTCCTCGTCGGTAGTCATCCGGAGAGTAGTCGCGACGTCTGCGGTCGTCTCTATCGTAAGCAGCGCGGCCGCTGCTGCTCCAATCATCATCAGAGCTGAAGAGTGGTTACTTACAAAATGCTGTTCAACTTATTTGTCAAAGCGATCAATTGATGAAAAAAAAATGTAAGCGTCCATAGTTCAAAGCATGTTCGCGCTGATGCACTGCTTAAAGCTGGGGTTCTCTGACTTTTTGGGTCCTTTGAAATTTTTCCAAGGATAATAATATCAATTAAATGGAACAGCTGCCTATTTTCGAGAAAAAAAGTCATAGTTTTTTTCACTAGAAAAAAGTAGTATTTTTCATAAGAACAAATGCGTTTTTTGGCAAGATAAAAAGTCAAACTTGCGAGAAGTCAAAGTTAAACAAGGGAGTAAAGTCACATTTGAACTGAATTTAAAAAGACAATCTAATTATTCTCATATCATGCCTTTTATTCTGGGAAAGATGCCCTTATTCTAAAATAAATAAATAAATCTCTGGAAAAAAACAAAACCAAACAAAAAAATACACCCTTTGTGCTCCAAAAAAAATAAGACTATTCCAACAACAGTCATGCAGGGATTTCAGATTTACGTATGTGTGTGTACATCAAAGATTTTAACTGGCCCAAAACTATGGTAGGGAGGGGAGTAATTGATTATTTGTTTGTTTTATTGATACACACATATGTAGGTATGTACTTTTTAAAATTTTACATAATATATTGTCAATTATTTTGTGGATCCCCAGGCTATGGCTCGTGGACCCCAGTTTGGCAAAAGTGACATTTTTCCCCCCAAGGGGAATAACTTATTGTAAACTTACCTGTAAAGAAAGATTTTTATTATTATTTCAGTGAAAATTGATTGCCGGGGGAAAAAAAGCTGTTTAACAGTTTATTGCTATCAGAAAAAATAAAGCAGATTCCAGAAGGGGACAAAACAAATTCAAAGCAAAACCTTTATTAAATAATGTCATTATCATTAGATTTTTCTATACAGCCAAGGAGGGGGAGGCTGATGATTCAAATTATAAATTATTGACAAAAAGGGGATTTGATTTTATGGCTCATCCCTAAAATGAGGATACTTAAGATGCGGCAACTCACCCTCTCCTGCCTCGGGGCTCATCCGGGCGTCGGTGTGGCGGGTAGTCGCTGTGGCCGTAGCGGCGCCCGATGTCATCCAGGTTCTCCATGGAGCGGGCGCGGGCCCGGTCATCCATGTAGCCTCGGCGCGGTGGGTCAACTTGGCGTCGGTGCACATGTTGCGACACACTGCTGATGGTGCTCATGCCCTCGTCGTCGTCGTACACCGTGGAGAGCGGCGGCGGCTGTGGACGACCGCCGCGGGCTCGCGGGTCGGAGCTGTCATGCAGCGAAGTCACCTCGCTTACATTGTCCACTGAGAACAGACCACAACAAGTGAACTTTGACTCTACACTCGCCGGGCCACAGCACTGGGTACACGCCTATTAGACTGCGACCATTTGACGAAATGCATTGTTTATATTACGGCTACAGCTATCCAATATCTTTCGAATCGATTAATCTACCCATAATCGGATTAAAAGTTGGTTTTGCACTACTATACGTGCCCTTTTTACCAAACCAACTTTTTCTAGTATTTGGGATGCAATATTGACGCTATGGTGCTTCAGTAAACGTGAAGTATGAATTAAAATTGTCCACGCATTCCTGACTTCCAGACGTTTTTCTGCCGGGAGGCCTGATATCAGGTCATTCGAATTTCTTTATCTCATCTTCGTCACTAGCGAAGATCTCTGCCTACCTCCCCGCTCCCAAGCCAGCGCTGTCAACATAACACGTGCGCTCTCACAAGTCTGTCTTCTCCATGGAGGCAACCAATCAGAGGAAAGAGGGCGATCTTAGCCGAATATGGATAAAGTGGATATAAAACTGGGTCAAACTGAAGTAGCTGTCAGAGAAGCCTTTTCTGGACACTCGTATGCCAAAACAAAGGTGTGTTTTTTTAAATGACATTGACACTTTAACACTAAGTCCATGTTAAAGAGTCACTCTGTGGAGGTCTAAATAGCCAAAATATGGGACCTTTAAACAACAAAATGTGCATTTGAGGTGCAGGTATTATTGTTGTCCATTTGAGGTCGCCATCCTCACGTTCCACACACTGATGTGGTAGCCATCTCATTCGATGGCTACCACATGGCTGATGTGAGCGCAGGTGCGTTCATCAGTAGTAATATTAGTCCAAATGGAAAAACTATTCTTGCAAAGTTTCTAGGCAGAAATTTTGTTTTGACTTTTTTTTTTTGGTAACAAACGATTCAATTAATCATTTTAGCCTTATTTATACAGTCAGTATATATTGTACATCCCATCACAATCTAAAGTCGTGCAAAAAGACTCCCTTGTAATTGTGAGTATGCTGAGTGACTAACAGCGGTTGTAGTTGGCAGGTCTGGACGGATCCAAGTTGGCGAGCTCTCTCTCCATGTAGTAAATGGCACGCGTGGCGTTGCCTTCAGGGTCCACCTGGATGCGATAGCCACTCCGAGCTGGAGGAGACAACATTTGTTGAGGAAAGTAAACATAACGTGGTTAATTACAGTATTACCAACAATACACAACAGAGTAATCCACTGCATACTTGTGGTTAACTATTCACACTCTTTTTCTGTTGACTTACTATGGTCCCCACCGCCGACATCTTGGTCGCGCAGCAGAGGCACCTGGGAGCCTTGACCCACTGCACACAAACATAAAAATTACAATTCAATTCAACACAATAACAGGAACTGACTTTCAATATAATGATAATGATTTTTTTTCCCCTCCTTACCAGAACTGGCACCATCATACTCCCGTCCGTACCCGTTTTGTGAGGGTGGGACCCCGACGCCATTGGGCAGAGGAAGCAGCGGCATGGCGGGTTGATGGACGTGCGGCCCGCTGTATGCCGGCTGGGCGTACATGCCGGGGGCATAGAGGGTGGTGGCGTACTGGTTGGCCATGCCTTTCTTCACCGCCTTACCCGCCTCGTACACTGCGCCACCAGAGAGACGCCATGTCAATGTAAAGTCGGCAATATGTTTTACAGTAAAAGCATGTTTTCACTGCAGCACTTCATTAATTACATAAATACCCCCTACCATTGTCGACAACGCTAGTTTGCCTAGTCATGGGTGGAGAACCTCAGTTTGCGTGACAGATTATGTAAAGTAGCCCCACTGATAAATCACAGTGGGACACAATTCACAATTCAATTCAACTCACTCACAAACACATTTTCAGAAATAATCAGCTAACAAAAGATTTAATTGGTTGTTTAACTTCCAACTTGATGGATTGTTGTTTGTACACAAGCAATTAAAAAGTTTAACTTGAATTAAGAATGTTGGCGACTACTCACGTGCCCGCGGGCAGCAGCATCGGTCGGGGCAGCAGGGGCAGCTGACGTAGCAGCAGCATGTGTGCGGACAACACTGACACCAGCAGATGCCAATCAGTATCAGCAGCAGCAGGAAGCCCAGCACTACCACCACCACAAGCAGCCAATCTGGACAAAAACAAAACAAATATGTGAAACACGTGACAGATGTAAATATTAACCAGTATGACTATTTATGTCAAGTCAAACAGCAGTTTACGGCAAAATAAAAAGGACATTTTCTACCAAGTACGGATACTTGATAATGCTATTATTGTCTTGCAATTTTGATGAAAATGTTCTCGTTTAATCAAATACAGTGTTCCCTCGCCACTTCACGCTTCACGTGTTGCGGCTTCAGTGGTTCGCGGGTTTTCCCAAAATATTCATATAAAAAAAATATATATATATATATAAAAAAAACAGCAATATCGGCAGATATTGCGGAAAGACGCGTTGTTTCATGTTGATGCGCGCGAGAGAAGGTTTCCCTGCATGCCAAACAAAGAGATGAGTTGACTCAGAGGCTTTGTCCATGCCTGTACATGCCTATACTCTACGGGCACTTATACAAGGCGCGTGATTGGTTCCCGACGAGACATCGACCAATGAGAGCACGAGTTGATTCATCCCGTGAGGTGATTGGCTGCGCATCATAGCAGCCTCACCCAGCATCTTCCCTTGTTGTGTCTCGCCAGTCTCGTCCACGCTGTTGTGTTCGCAATAACTTTTTTTGTTTAAGCGATCATTTTTTTAAATCAGTTAATCAAGCCCTTAACAATCCCGCCGAAGCGCTGTGCTCCTGCGAAAGCTTCCTCCGGGGCGCCCCAAGAGGAAGAAGAAGATGACCTTAAGCGAAAAAGTGACACTTTTAGATTTGATCAAAGAGGGCAGAAGTTATGCATCTGTGGCACGCCATTATGGCGTGATTGAATCTACAGTGCGGTACATAAAGAAAGAGGAAGCAAACATCCAATGTTGATGTATGTTAATTAGTGTATAATAAATGTTAATTACTGTATAAGGTACTTACTTTAGGTACTTACTGCACTGTGTTGGCATGTCAAGTCTGCACTATGTTCTCATTTAATGTGGCTTCAACTACACAAATATTTCAGTTATTGGTTCATGTTGATGACATCATTCTGTGTGTGTGCGTGTGTGTGTGTGTGGAGGGGGGGTCTATGTTCGTTAGGGGGGTGTTTGCAATTATTGTGTGGGTGGGAGGGGTGGGTTTTTATACTCTTCCTGAAATTTTAACTGTCTGTTTTTATCTCTGAAGCGCGCTGGATTGCATTCGTATATGAAAAGTGCCATATAAATGGAGCATCTGGTGACAAATAGGCGTATGTCGCCTATTAAAAGGAGAGCCCCTATAAGTTACACCTTTGCAGTATATCAAATACACATGACCTACTCCATTGCATTTTGTTGTGACTGACAAGTAATCATCCAGCACTTTTTATGGCTCACAAACCACTTGGTTAATTGTCAAATGTCCGCTTTCCTAACAGAGAACAACAACTCTTTTGACAAACTGGTTGAGCTTGTTTGTGCCACTTTAGCACTCCAAAGGCAAACATCAACTTAAAAAAAAAAAAACACAGCGGGAAAAGTAGAAGCACCACAGAATTATTACAGTATTATTCAATAAAAGATTAAATAGAGATAGAAGAAAATTGCAGAAGGATGCAAACAGATGACAAACGAGTATTTTCCTAAACATTTTAATCC
This sequence comes from Phycodurus eques, assembly GCF_024500275.1. Taxonomy (NCBI): domain Eukaryota; kingdom Metazoa; phylum Chordata; class Actinopteri; order Syngnathiformes; family Syngnathidae; genus Phycodurus; species Phycodurus eques. The sequence goes on along the minus strand of NC_084528.1, from coordinate 14,429,901 downwards.
AACATACTGTGAAGCTAGCACAGGTAGGTTGCCAGCAGGCTAGTTGGAAAGGCGTCGGTTTTTTCCGATTCCGACGACGACAAGCGCAGAACAGAACCGGGCAGGATTCTACCTGTGCGGCACAGGATCATCGTTAAAGTAACCCATTATAAACTAAAAAGATAAACTTTTCTGTATGGAGACGAAGCTAAAACAGCATCAGTACTAAGTCAAAACACGCCAGTTACTCTCTTAACAGTTCAATTGATAATTTTCAAATAATCAAATTGGACTTTTCATTTGTTGGACTATTATTTTGGAATAGTACAAAGCATAACATTTGAATCTAATTTATTATTCACTCGTTTATGTCCTCACGAATAGCGACTGGGGATATAGACCAAGTCCAAGCACTACTGGTGAGCAAAGCTTCAAGGTCGAGATTTTGATTTGGCCTTTATTCGTAAACAAATTGTTCAAGTTAGTTGAATAATCGTTCAAGCCCTAGTGTCTGTTTTGGTTTATTTTTAATGATGATATTCAGAATCAAATCCAGGTCATTATTAGTTGTGAAACTTTCTCAGCCAAAAAAAAACTGGGTCAAACAGAAGTATCTTTCAGAGGGCCTTTTCTGGACACTTGTATGACAAAACCAAGGTGGGTTTTGAAATGAAATTTACACTTTTATACTAAGCCCACGTAAGAGAGTCACTCTATAGAGGTCTAAATGGCAAAAATATGGGAACTTCAACATTTTTGACCAAGACTGTTAAAGCACATTCAAATGGACTAAAATAGTTTTTTACACCACAGTGTAGAGAAAGGCTAAAAATGTGTACTTGGATATCATGACTTGGATGTCATGAGGATCGACTAATGCTCAATGCAGTCACACTAAAAGAGCTTTTGTACTACCTTCCATAACCAGTAAGTCAATGCCCGGCAGCAGGTCAGTAGTATTTGACTTTCTCTCTGCGAAAGAAAGATAAAGCCACAATTACTGGATCGTGTGCGCTCTGGGCATGACCACACGTGCCCACGCGGCCTTTCAGCAGTACAACCCAACTACACCGCATGGACAAATCCTCCAATATCTACTCTATCCCAAACGTGTTTGACGGGGGTAGGGCGGGGGGCGTCGCCTAACCTGATTGATTAATTGATGTGTCTCAATACATTTTGTCCATTTAGTGTATTTCTGGTAGAAGAAAAGCAAAGGGAAGAGAACGCCAGTAGTAAGAAGCAGATGATTGGCGTTTACCCAAGACAATGAGCTCTGTGTAGTCCTCTCCATTGCCCGTGAGGTCCTGCGAGGAGATGACGGAGCACACGTAGACGCCGCTGTCGCCCCACGCCGTCTGCGCGATGTTCAGATCAGCATCTGGGGGGGAGTAAACAAGATGATGGTGGGTTTAAAGCAATGATGTGTGGCGTCCCGACTGCCTATGATCTGAAAAATCCACATTTATTTACCTGTCTACTCTCCCACCTGTCTCATAAGGGATTTTTTTAAATTGTGAAATAATGCATTTTTGTGTTTGTATTTGTGTGTGTATATGTATATGTATATATATATATATATATATATATATATATATAAAATCGAAGACTCTAAATTGGCCGTAGGTGTGAATGTGAATGGTTGTTTGTTTATATGTGCCCTGCGATTGGCTAGCAACCAGTTCAGGGTGTACCCCCCTCCTGCCCGTTGATAGCTGGGATAGGCTCCAGCACTCCCGCGACCTTTGTGTGGATGGCCTTTGTGTGAATGACCTTTGTGGGTACGGAAAGTATTCATACCCCCTAAAATCTTGTTTCTACAGCAAGAAATATTTTATAGTTGTTAAATTATTTTCAAGCTCATCCAAGGTCAGTGTGTTGTGATTCATTGCAAATGAATGACAGATTATAAACATATTATCCAAACAGTTTGATAAAATGCTAGCAGTCTTGCGTCACGCTTAATAAGTAACAATATTATCTTGGAATAAGGAGAACTTTGTGTTGGATGTCATTACACGATGGAGGATGGATGTACATTCTACTGAAAAATAATGGGTTGAGTCTTTTTGCACTCACTGTTGATAACGCTGATCTTGCGTCCTTGGTACTCGCTGCCAAGTGTGACAGCGGGGCCCTGCTTGGAGGCCACGATGCGCACCGTGCGCTGGCTATCGGCGCACTCAATGTTGGGGTCGTAGTTGGGGTTGTTCTGAGACAGGATGTTGTCGGCGCTACTGGGATTGAGCGCCGCTTGCACCGGGTCGCGGCAGTACGATTTATAGCGCCACGTGACCACCGGCGGCTGCGAGGCGGAGGTCTGGAAGTTGCAGTTGAGCGTGACGGGCTGGAACAGGATGACCACATAGCGCTTCACTGGGCTGCTCACCGACACGGCCATGGCCGACTCTGAAATGACATTGAATGAAAATGATATAGAGAACATGAAGGGTTTTACCTGGCTAAAATTGAGGCAGAGTTTGTACCAGTCCTATAATTTTTACACATGCTGAGCTCCCTCCTGGCTTTAACACTTTTGTCAAGTATCCTACTGTACATACAACATACAAGTTTAATTCATTCCGCAACTCAGTTTACTCAGTACCCCCAAGAGCGAAAAGCCGCTATTCTAAATCTGTATACCAAATCAAATTTCCCCATTGAAATACCACTAAGCCAGTGATTCTCTACTAGTGTGCCGGGGCACATTAGTGTGCCGTGAGCACTCTTCAGGTGTCCTGTGGGAAATTATAAAATTTTACGAAATTGCTCAAACATTTTTTTATTTACAAGAAATAATGTATCTTTGTTCATCTATTAATGCCATTGGGGCATAGTGACAGACAGAACAAATAAATGCTCTTCTATTAGATGGCAGGAAGTACATACAGTAATTAATGTATCCACTTTTTGTGACATTTTTGTTTGTTGGTGTGCTGTGAGATTTTTCAATTGTAAAATATGTTCCTTGGCTCCATAAAGGTTGGAAATCACTGCTGTAGTCAGATCGTGTATTCTAATCAGTCAGGTCAAACCAACATTACATGACAGAAACACTGGGTGCTAACTTACTGTAATTAAATTACTTCACCCACACTCAAACTTTAGAGCATGATACGACAGAACGGCAGCATGTTTATGTCCAACCGTTCGTGGTACCGCTAGTTTGCTAGGCTACATAACATTTTATTGCCTGCTTGCGAGCCGTATCGCATTAAAAGTATGTGAACATACCTCAGGCAAGCCTTAAACAAACTAGTCTCCTTGCCTGAGCACCAGTGACCACCAACACACGTTTTTCCCCATTTTGTCCTTAGAATACAGTCGTCGACACGGTAATGAGTGCATCCGGTCGCATTTGAGTTGACAAGCTAAAGCCCAATGATCGTAAAAAACGGGATGCGGTGGTATTGGAATACAAGATTAGATACAAGAGACTTTTTTTGACATTTTTGTTTTTTGGTGTGCCGTGAGATTTTTTCCAATAGTAAAATATGTGCCTTGTCTCCGTAAAAGTTGGAAATCACTGCACTAAGCCCTTATAGCCACCACCAAGAAAGATTTTTTTTTTGTTACCTAAAATAAAAGAAAGAAAAAGATAAATCGTGCTTGGTATCAGAACAAAAGAAAATATTTTTTTTAAAAGTATAATTAAGTATATTTACTAGCAGAGGTTTGGACTCGAGTCACATGACTTGGACTCAAGTCAGACTCAAGTTATGAATTTGATGACTTTAGACTCGACTTGACAATATGTTACAAGACTTGCAACTCGACATGGACTTGAACAGCAATGACTCGTGACTTTACTTGGACTTGAACCCATTGACTTGAATAGACTTGCTACTTTGACCAAAGCACTGAGACACCAAAATTCGTAGCCTCTCTTTCTACTGCTATGTGTGTCACTTATTTTTAATACTACAGGAAAATAAGAAAAGTGACCACATAATGCTGTGTATTTTACTGACTATATATTAGGTCATAATTAGGGTTGGGCATCGAGACATGAGAACCGATTGGAACTGGGACTAACATTCCAGTTCTCCAAGAATTGTTTAAATTAAAAAATTTCGGTTTCCAGTTTCGATGCCTACAGTCCGCCGAAACCAAAGAAGAAGTGGCGAAAGCCAACGAAGAAGCGGTGATAACCAACAAAGAAGAACGCGCACGAAGACGTGTTTGTGCAGCGGTGAACAAAAGTGTCTTAACTATGTTAAAAGAAATGACCTCAGTGTCACCTCAGTGCAACACTTGGATTAAGATCATATTGTGTTAAGGAGGCTTTCACGATGTGTAGAAGTCTGACGTGCTCCCTCCTGCTCCAAGCCTCTGCCTACACCGCGCAGAACTTCAGTCAAGTCAATTGGGTGAGTGAAGTAATAAAATACATCTATGCCAACATTGAGGCAGCTATCAAGTTGAACGGAGGGTTGCATTCTTGCACTAATGGTTTTTAGCAGTTATTTTAGTCTTCAATCCAATGTAAGAGCTGATGACAGACACAAAAATTAAATATAAATTACTTTATCATACTGGAAAGAAAGTAGAAACAGTCACATTACAGGCTTTACATTGAGCTAAAACTTCACCAAAGGTCAAACTAGGAATTTTACATTACAAAATTAACAAAAACATCTCTCAGTATCACAAACACTAACCTTGTGTCTCATCGGTGGTTAGGTAAAGGAATCAACATTTTACAGAGCATTTGGTTCCAGTCATTACTCTTTTTCATTTTACTTTAATTTTTACCGGTGTCGTGTGAAGTTATTTTTCGTGCCAAAATGCTGGGTTCCAGTGTGAACCCTTCAAAATAAAAGGCTACATGCTTAAAACAGGAAGTCAAGTTAAAACTTGCACATATAAACCAATTGACGTGATAAAGCAGTCGCAAATAACGATTTTAACAATGCTATATTTAACTTTTAGCTGAAACAATAATTAATGAATATTAAGTCAATTGGCTTTCATTCACACACATTGCCTTTTATTTCATGGGTTGGATATCGATACTGGTTATACAGAACCCTAAGTCGAATGTTCATTTTAGTCTACGCTGCGGGCTGCTAAGAAAAGAGGTCATTTTTTTCACACACTACCTAAAGTAATGGTTTAATGAAGAATTAAAAAAAAAAAAACTGCAACATATATCTGCAAAATAAAGGTGACAGTTAAATAAGGTATACATTCCAAGAACCACTGTTAACATACACATAAACGACAATGACGAACATAATTCATTCATTCATCTTCCGTACCGCTTTTCCTCACTCGGGTCACGGGCGTGCTGGAGCCTATCCCAGCTGACTCTGGGAGAGGCGAGGGGGACACCCTGAACTGGTCGCCAGCCAATCCCAGAGCACATATAAACAAACAACCATTCACACTCACATTCACACCTACGGGCAATTTAGAGTCTTCAATTAACCTACTTAACATAATAATAATGTAAATTAATGGCAAAAAATAATCCACACTCCACTGTGGGAACCTCATGCCTTGACGTCACGTATGCTTGTTTTTGTTAGCATTAGCAGCTAGCTTTGTGAGCGATCACGCAAACAGTTACACGGCGGGCGGGCTGTGTGCTGCCTGGGCTTTCTGTACATTACAGTCTGGTTTAGTCAGTGTAGTGTTCTCAAGAATCAGTCTTGTATTAATTTTTTTTATTCACTTTATTTGCAGATCATTTATTCCCACTTAATTTTTACTCTCACCAAAATATGTAAATTGGAACAGTCTTTGTTTAGATGTAAACCAATTTTGGAAGAAATACGTCAACAACAAGGAGGGATGAGATAGAACCACTTGACCAAACAACAAATCATATTAGCACAGCTCATAGCTTTTATAAAACAGTATTTTTAATTTTAAATATACTTCATGGACACCCTGTAGCCTATATTAAAATGACAAATATATGCTTCAACTGTCACGCAAACGAGCAACAAGTAAAAACAAATATGTATTTTGTTTTAATGGGATGTACCCTGACTGCCATTTTCCACACCAAGTTTGTGCAATTGACTTTTTGAAGGACCTTGGATGCAATAATTTCACATTTTTCGCCGACAAATTAACAATAAACGCAATTTATAACAATTTCTAACAACTCCTTACAACTTCTTGTGGACTCTCGTAGTCTAAAACCACTACAAACTGTACTAAATAGGAGTTATTAGGGGAAATTAAGACAAAACGTGAGTGAAAAAACCGTCCACCGTCTGAGGCGGAAGCGGGCCCACCCAATTCGGGCGAAAACACGAGCCTTCTCCTTACCTGTCGCCAGAGCTGCGGCGATAAATACCGCCCAAAACATCTTCTGTCCGCCGTTCTGCGCGTCTCACTCGATGAATCTTGTGTTTCTTAATCAAGAAATAGTCCGGGGGGGGGAGGGGGGGACAAGTTTACATAGCGCGCTAACTTTATTTTATTAGGTCAGCCAGGTAAGCGTCAGCTCCATTTTGTGACGCTCCGACGTATCGCTCAGGAGGGAGGTACCTGAACGCACCACGCAGGTGTAAATTCAGACATATTTCGAAACAGGGAGGGAAGTAAGTTAGATTTAAGCGCCTTATTTTGGCAAGCGCCGATTACTTTAACACAGAATTTAGTCAATCAAAGTATAACGCAAATTTTAAAATGCAAATGAGTTTGTGTAGCCACGCCATGTTTTTAATACGATTATAAAGGAACACTAAACTAACTTGACGTCCCCTACTGGTTAAAGTGGTACGACCCGGTTGGCGATAAGGTTATCAAAATGTTGTTTGTTAATGTTCAACAGACTCTCGGAGTTTCTTCGAAAGTCGAATGTTCTTGTTCTTCCCGCTCGGATATATAATACCACACTGCGTACTGTAGATAGAGACCATCCACATGAGTTGACAATAATAACACGTTACTGGCAGTTTCTATGTCAAGTGACATTTTTGCGACACTTGGTCGCTCCTCTCGGGTGCAGAGGCGTAGAAAGATGAATCATTTACTTCCGGGGGGTTTAAGTCCCTCCCTCTTTTTTATTTGTATTTCATAATGTGGTTTTATTTTAAGTACACATTTCCTTACCGTATGACAGTATGAAATGAAACTCACAGTAACCACGTTGGTATTTGCTGACCTCCAGTGGAGGTAAATTAGTCAGACAGAAACCAAACACTTTGTAGGCCAGTGAACCACGTTTGGTACCTTCGAGGGGGAGTTTGCGGTTTTCAACAATATCACTTTTTTGTCATATTTGTTAAAACTGTCAGTATATACCTGACAGTAGTAATACATTAGCACAATTATCTTTGAAATGTGGTGGATCTTATTTTTATCCCTTTTTTTGGCGCTTATGCTTCAATTTGTGTTGGAACTGAATCTAAAAAAATCCAGCAAACAGAAATATTGTTATCTGTCACCAACAGACACCACACTACCAGTTTTTCTTCCTGATGAAGGGTAATGATAAAAAAAAAAAAAGTACAGTACTAATATATATCAAAATGTGTGGCAATAATTTTCTAGGGTTAGAATTTTAGTACATTTTATAATTAAATTTAAAAAAATGTAAAAGTCGGATTTCTTTTTCCCTTATGCGCAACCAATAAAATCTTAATATGGGCCTTTATTTACTCATCAGCAAATGGAAGGGAAAATGATTGGTTTGTTGCAATACATGCGAAGCGAAACTGGAGTTGACATGCTTCTGTCGTTGCTGCTGTTTTGGTAAGCAACGCAGTTCAAGTGGGCTAAGCTCTATAATGACACTTACTACCTGTCTTTATCCTGATGGGAAAGAGCGTTCATTTATTAGTCTGAAGTAGACTATTACATGGTAGTCAGTAAGTCAGTAAGGCCGGGGCTGGTCCTCCCGCTTCGAGGGAGGCGTGGTACGAACCAAACAAGGTCTGATAAAAGAGATAACTATGTCAATTCGTGTTCAGACCTGACAACTCTACTGTGCCGCAACGGTAAGAAGACCAAATCCATGTTTGCATTATACCAGCAGAATGTTGACTTACTGTAATAGATGGCAAATGCTGACTTTATTCCTACATTCCTGTTTAAGATGCAGTTGATATTTTGCATCCTTTTATTATCTCTGGTGGGTTTTCCAGTTTGTCTGTCTTTACTTTGTAATCCGACCGGCGACCAGTTAGGTGTAAACACACTTTCAGGTTGAAGTCCAATGACATGCAGCCAAACACAGGGTAATAAGTTTAATTTTTTTTAATGTATTTCCGGGAAAAGGTGGGAAACAGCAGGCCATGTTCGTCAATGGTAGTGACGCTCCCCTGCCAGGAATGCTGATTCGCACTCATTTAATCAGGTTCTTTACCTTAGTCTTGATGTGATGCGCTTTGACAGATCAGAATCAGAATCATCTTTATTTGCCAAGTATGTCCAAAACACACAAGGAATTTGTCTCCGGTAGTTGGAGCCGCTCTAGTACAACAGACAGTCAATGACAATGCCTTTGCTTGAAAAAAAAGATGAGACTTTATTGGTCCCACAATGAGGGAAAATCTAATTTTACGGCAGCAAAGTAGAGAACATTTAAAAAAAAAAACTGAAGATAAGAATGAGCATTATCTGTGTATACGGTACCTGTATATGACAATATCAACACTATATAGTCAGATATCTGTGAAAAGGCAGCAAGAACAGTCAGCAACGTTGTGGCAATTATATCGTACATGTGGACGGAGTGACACGTAATAGACATTGATGCAGTTATACATATATAAATATAAAAGCACAGATAAAAGCATTTACCAGTACATAATTAAGTCTTGTAATTTTTGTTGCTTTAATTTAGCAGGTTGTTTTTCTTCCTAAAATTAATTAAATTAAATGTATTCTGCGATTGGCTGGCAACCAGTTCAGGGTGTAACCCGCCTCCTGCCCGTTGATAGCTGAGATAGGCTCCAGCACTCCCGCGACCCTTGTGAGGATAAGAGGCTCAGAAAATGGATGGTATTCTTTTAATTCTTTAATCTCAATAATTGATTAAAACTATTGTATATTTACCCCCAGGTATAGACTACTGAGAGCATTGTTGGATTTTGAGACATATTTCATGTTTACTGAGGCACCATAAAGCCAATGTTACATCCCAAATACTAGAAAAAGATGGTTTGGTAAAACATGGCACCTTTAATTGCATTGTAGCAAATAATCCATGGGGGGGGGACGACATAGAAACATTTGAAAACTCATTCAAATTAGGAAATTTGATGAATCATCCCATCTTCATTGTTAAAAAGTATTGATACTATTATTAATGATACTAACACTGTATTGACATGGTAATAGATCAATACCATATCTGTTAGTACAACATTTGTGTTGTTACATAATTGCTCACATCCGTAATCAAAATGACAAAGACATTCACATACCACCAATTTGACAAACGTCCCAAGGCTGCTTTGGGGGAAACCACACAACATACAATCGAAAGCCTTTTTCACACAGACAAAAAAACTTTTTAGGGACCCAAAACCCAACACCCCCAGAACTCATTCAGTTGCACCCCTTGTAAAGCTTGAAAAAAAAAAATTGCCCACGGCACCAGTTTCACCAACCAATACCAATTGGGTGGACATGTCTAATATAGCATTCATTCATTTTCCGTACCGCTTCTCCTCACTAGGGTCGCGGGTATGCTGGAGCCTATCCCAGTTATCTTTGGGCGAGAGGCGGGGTACACCCTGAACTGGTCGCCAGCCAATCGCAGGGCACATATAAACAAACAACCATTCACACTCACACCTACGGGCAATTTAGAGTCTTCAATTAACCTACCCTGCATGTTTTGGGGATGTGGGAGGAAACCGGAGTACCCGGACAAAACCCACGCAGGCATGGGGAGAACATGCAAACTCCACACAGGGGAGGCCTGATTTGAACCCGGGTGTTCAGAACTGTGAGGCAGACGTGCTAACCAGTCATCCACTGTGCCGCCTCGAACATAACATGAGGCACAAATAAAAGTCTCAAGGACGCTTGCCAGATATTGAACAGGAAGTCAGCCACTGCGAAAGAGATATGAGTCTGTAACTGTCAGGATTGGGTCTTGTGGTGTTGGAGGCAAGAAGGTGGAGGACCCAACTTCAGAGAAGCAGGGAGGCAAGGCAGGAGTGCAGGAATCTCAAACTTGTATTTAATAAAAACAAAACAATAAGGCAAACCAGGTGCAAGGCATACTACAAAAATAAAATAAAAAATTAAAGTAAAAAAACAAAAAACAACATTCAAAGCAACAACCAAACACTGGGAACAACTCACCACAAAAGCAAACAAGACTTGACCAGGGAACTGACTGACCACAACATGACAATGAACCAAGAAGGACTGAAAGAAACCAGGGAACTAAATGCAAGCTAACTGACAAGACACGAGTGGCTGGAGGGAGCTGATAGGCTGACACAAAGTGGGCGGACAGGAACGGGTGGCGACAATAACCAAATGAGCACACGAGACATGAACAACATGGGACAGAGGAAAAGATGAAACAAAACTAAATATAATCTAAACTAAAACACAGACCGTGACAGTAACACCAAAGCGGTATATCTGTACCCGAAGGCTCAATATTGGATCCGTTGCTGTATACAAATGGTTGCTACGGTTGTCCCATGAAGTGAACTTTGCAAACAGCGCTCGCAAGTTACAGTTTTGCTTGACATGCTCTTGTTTTGGATCTCATAAGGTCATACAGGTGTACCTAATGAAATGAAATGTGTTGTAAATACTGCTATCGTTTAGCGCTGACAAAGACAGCTCGGATGGCGTACTCCACCGTTACTCTGGCGCAAGGATGCTTCGGCAAGGTTTACCGGGAGAAGTACAACGACACCTGGGCCGCCATCAAGAAGGTTCCCCAGCAACTCATAAGCAGGAAGGATCTGGAGAGGGAGTGCGAAGTGTACAAGTGAGTAACAGGCTGACCACTGGATTCTACAAATTTCAAATCCATCAACTTGTCCACAGAGCGCAGGAGTAGATATCAGGAGATAGACTCGGGAGAGGTGTAGGGGCCAACAAGGAAAAATAGAACTCTGAATATAAAAATTGAAAGAAAAACATGAAAACAAACACAATCATCAAAGTATATCAACTTGTCTGAGTGTTGAGTAGTTACCAGGAGACAGGCTCACAAGTAGCAGTTTCACACCACTGCAAACTAGCCATAATCGTAATAATATCCATTCTTTGTCGTCATTTGTCCATTTTCCGTGCGTTTAATCGCAGCAAAGCCAAACACCCGAACATAGTGAAGTTGTTGGGCAACATCAACCTGAAAGACGGCAAATGGATCATTCCGCTGGAGTTCGTCTTCGGAGAGGAGCTGGAGACAACCATCTTCAAGGCGGCAAAGTCCAAAATACAGGTGAGCACGCAATCCAATGGCAATTTCATTCCATCTACATGGATCTCGTTAATGTGCGTCCTACGTCCTAGACGCACAAAAATGATGAGGGACGCAAGAAGCATTGTGAACGTGTGCCCACTGACGCACAACATTGCTTTTCGTTGTGTGTGTACAAGGCTCGAATTAAGCGGTCTCACATCACACCCATGAACCTAATGTATTAATGTGTCACAAAATGCTAAAATGCTAGCTGTTTTAAGTAAAGATGCACAAAAAAACTTTTTTTTTTTTTTTTTTTAAATCATGCCTTATCTTTTATGTATAATGTGAATTAAAAAAAAAATGTTGGTTATATAAAAAAGGAAACTATTCGTTGTACGTTATAAAGTGAAAGGTCTTATTTTCTCTTTTGTATTCAAAATTGCTCTTTAACCAAGCAGAATATAGTTTATCCAAATAATCGGTTGTTTGATAGAATTTTCAGTCGGATACTCGAGTACTAAAATATTCGTTAGTTGCAGCCCTACATTCAATTACCCCACTATATTGTCATATTTTTAGTGTTTCATAAAATACTTGCTTCGGGTCCTTGTACGATTAGGCTGCAAAAAAATGCTCCTCAAAATTAGAAAGCTAATCCTCAAAAGAAATGATAAGCAAAACAGCTGCTCAAAGAAAAACAATTTTTTTGAGCTGTGTGTGTGTGTGTGTGTGTGTGTTGCTCAAGGGCTTTAGCGAATTATTATCCATTAAAAGTCAGAGTCCTGTCTTGGTGTTAGCCAATCAGAAGAACAGTAGGGCGGGTTATCCTTTCATAAGTACAATGGACACGAGAGCTTTTTTTCCGGACACGATACATTTAAATTTTTGTGGTAACACCCGGCGCGCCACTCAGCGCGGCGACGCAGCAAACAGCTTTGGCTCCGTAGATGCAAACAACTAGAAAACTTTAGGGAAAGTTATTTATTACATTTGCTAGCCCTTGATCTAGCTAGCTAGCTAGCAAGCTAAGGAGAAAAACAGCTCCCTCTGGATCGCTCGATCGTGGCGACATCGTTTAAAACAAAACAGTCACTAACTGGCGGACCTCATTCCGCGTCCGGACCCAGAAGGAGTCCCATACGGATATTGTACAGTGTAGAAGACTAAAGAGCAAAACTGCAATAAGAACCTGCAATATAGCAGAACCGTGAAGCAAGGACCGCAATGTAGAGGAGGATTTCTCTATCTGAATTCCAAGATGATGAAGTTGCAGGGACTCATTGTTCCAGGACTGGGACTCATTGTTTGCATCCCGTAACTCACAGTCTCAAGTGTAAAATTATCTATGCATCTATTTCAGCGGTGAGCAAACTTTTGTGCTCAAGAGCTGCAACAAATATCACAGAACTCTTGATAATATAAATGCTTGGTGAGCCAAATTAAAGAACATAGCAGGCCGTATGAAGCCCTCAGGTCAAACTTGACCCACCCCAGGCTAATTCGTCTTCTGAAGTTTTGTTTTTCTATCGCACCTTGCTAATTCCATACATGAAAATTCATTCAAGCCCGAGGGAGGACAAGCAGGTTGAGCAGTTGGCACCTGAACTAAACTCTTCCACCTTTTCATTTGTTTTTTGTTTTGTTTTTTACAGCTGACTCCAACAAATCGAGGCAAAATCATCATAGGCATGTGTGAGGGGCTCCTGCACCTCCACTCTAAAGATATCGTCCATCAAGACCTCAAGCCTGAAAACATCATGGTGGGTCCACGTGTTAAAGTTACCTTTCGTCTAAAGTCAGCTAGGATAGGCCCCAGCTCACCCATAACCCTAGGGATGATAAGTGGTACAGAAAATGGATGGATGGATTGATGGATGAATAAACACCTTTCCTTAAAAAAAGAAAAGTGCACATTTTGGTTTTGATAAGGCTGAAAAAAAAAAAAGAGAAACAGCAATCCATGTACAGAAGACACCATTAATCTGAGCTTACCTTTTTGATCCACTTGACTAGTGGAAATAAAAAATATTTCTGAACCAATCAATTATTGGACCAATCAAATTAATAGCACAAGAAACATCAGTGCGATTATGCAATGTACTGCTACAATAGTGGTTCTCAAACAATTTACACCAAGTATGACAAAAAAAAATAACGGAAATGAAAAACATTGTACTTAAATGACTTAATTAACATTTATTGCACATACAAGTTAAATATATACTTTACCTAACTAATTGATTAAAAACAAACAGTTCTTAACTCATTCACTGCTGTTTATGTTTATATTCGTCAACTGGAATCCAATCGTTGACTGCCATCAACATATACGTATATTCGTCAAGTACGTTTTTCCAATGGGTAGGCATGGAAGGGGGTCTCGCCCAGCTTGTCTGTGAAATTCAGGATTGCAAACCACTGTAATGATGACCAGACACCAGTCGATGAACCAGCACGGCTTTTGAGTCCAAGATAAAGACTAGGGGGTCAATCTCAGCTTGTTAGGTCGATTATGAGGGGGGGAGAAATGCAACACGTTGGAAGTCTGACAAGTTTAGGGGCGTCCCACTTGATCGGTATGCCTATGTATGTTACGGTAGGTTGTAGAAAGGGTGTGTCGCAAGCGTGACAAAAGATGCCGCAGTTCATGGACTGAATGGCTAATGCTATGTAAATAAAGGTGCGGACGTTCAACTCACGCCATGCGTTGAATCAGCGTCGCTCATGGTGGTGCGTTTATTAGTTGTATATCTGTAAATAAAGTGTTTTGCCGTCCAAAGCCCTTTCTTAGTCTTGTTTTATAGTTTTGTTGTTGTCTTTCCAGCAAAGTTTGTTTTTGGGGATACCAATCCATGTCCTACCGCTGATTACTAAAGAAAAGAAAACGCGAGAAACTTTTTTTTTTGCGGTGAAAGAAGAGAGTCTACTGTTTCTTTTGGTAGGTTGGGTGCTTATATTGTCACAGAACACAATATTCCCACCAAGTGGGCCAGCACGGGAAATGAATCGGGCATTCACTTTTTCTTTTAAAAGCAAAAATAGTTACGTCACTAATGGTATCGTGGTACATTTGTATGACTTCGGTGCAGGCAGTTCCCACTCAGTGACGGTGTGAATGTGAGTCTGAATGGTTGTCTCAATATGTGCCCTGCAGCTGGCTGGCGACCAGTTCAGGATGTAGTCCGCCTTTTTCCCCAAAGTCAGCTGAAATAAAATCCAGCACCCCGTGACCCTGAACAGGATAAGCGATGTAGGGAATGGATGGATGAAGAAGTAGTTACATACTGCTGGTTTAAATACAACCGAACTGTACTTAGGCAGTTATTCTTTCATGTATCACCAGAGAGAGCCCACGTGTAGCATGCTTTGAAAAACAGTACTCAAGAACCCGCTCCTGTAATCTTTCTCGGTCTGCAGGTGGAACACAACACCAACCGAGCCGTGATCATCGACCTGGGCCTGGCTAAATTCTTCCGGCGCGGCCTCAACTCAGCCGTGGACATGGGAAACGAGGCCTACTCGCCCCCCGAGGTGCTGGAGCGCCACAAGCAGCGGGACCAGCGCTCGGATGTGTGGGCCATGGGCAAGATCATCGCAGAGCTTTGCGCCCGCGTCCGGCTGCACACACCCAGTGTCCAGCCGGCCAAAATCCGGGAGGTGATGCACAGTCATCCCTACTGCCAGGCCGTGTGCAGGATGGTGGAGAGTAACCCTGCCCTGAGGGCCTCCATGGTCGGCGTCATTGCTGACATAAGGAGGGCGGGCGGAGGTCAGGGACACCTCCCTTTGCCGTCGACTCAGATCAGAAACCGGTCGGCGTCAGCGGGTCGGAGAGGAGCGTCTCCGTTCAACAAAGATCGGCGAGGTGCGGAAATTTTCAATGTATTGAACTTTAAAGTTAAATATAAGTGAACTTTACTTAGGCAGTGTCACCAGTGATACAAGCGCCACACTTTCAGAATCACTTCTATTTAATTTCTTCCTTTTTTTTGTTCTTTCCTGTCTTCTGATCTACCTTGTTGTCCTTGCGTTTTCTTCATTTCTTTCTTGCTTTCCAAGCTGGGGTTCAAACCCCGAACCAGAACTGTGAGACAGACGTGCTAACCACTCTACCATTGTGCTGTTCCCGTTTGTTACGCTTTCCATAATTTATTCCTTTCGATTTTTCATTTTTCCTTCAGACCTACATTGTCCTTTTTCCGCCTTTATTTGTTTCTTGTTTCCTGAGTCAGGATTCAAACCCAGAACCTAAAACTTGGAGGACGCACTAACTACTCTTTCACTGTGCTGATTCCTAATTGTCATTTTCATTTCCTGTCTGTGACTCCCCCCCCCCCCTAATTTCTTACTACTGTCCCCAGTTACTTGTTTTTTTACTTTTTTTTTTGCTTCCTGTTTTGCTCCAAAATACAAACGCAGTCAGTAAGGTAGTTGTACATCCTACCAGTAACTATAAAAGAGCACACACAAAAAAGACAACAGGTTTACTCAATTAGAACAAAAGCATTTGAATTTCTTACTTTTGCTAACAGTTTTCTTGAGCAACAGATCTCACTCGTCTTGTGAAGTGAAAACACTTTCAAAGTCAAACTTGCTTTTGAGTCGATTTCAGGGGAGTGAAGTTCGCTTTCTGTCAAAATGAACAGAGCACGTTTGAACTGGAAACCCCGATTGGATTGTAACGAAAACAAGATTGTATAAAAAAAAAAAAAATGTTTTTAAATAAAATAAAATCAACAACAGACCAAGAAACACAGTTTTCCATTTTTAAGAGTGGGAAGACGTCTGGACTCATTAAACCCCTTCTTCATAGTCCGCTAATTTATCCTATATATAACCTATTCTGCTTCAATGATAATACCGTGAATAATTGATAATGGTTTATAATTGCCATGAAAAAGATTAAGCAGAAAAAAATGCAAATAAGCAGGGTTTTTCCACAAGTAATCGGGGATACGTTCCGAAAAAGGATCCCTGAATAGGTGAATTTGTGAACGCTAAATCACGAACAAATCGGGGATCCACTGCAATAAATAATTATAATAACGAACAACAATGTAACAATATACTGTGGTACCTTGACTTACGAGTGACCCGACTTGTGGCAGAACCCTTCTTCAAAAAAAGAGGCTTCAAGCTGTTTATTGTGACAAGGGTGGTCACGGAACGAATGAAACTGAAGTCACTGTATGAGATGATTTTTACATAGTTTTAAAAATTGTTTTATGTTTTAAAATTGTCTTAACCCCTCACCTAAACTGTTCCACGATTTTCAATCGAACCAATGTTTTTTTTAAAAAAAAAAAACTATGATTAATGACATTTTCTTTTCAGCGCACTCACCAATGAACAGGCGTGGATCCCCACTGGGGTGGGAGCGCACCCCTCAACCGGACAAACTCGTCCACCACCGCGCCAGACAACCCCGCTCGGTGTCTCCACAGAGGAACCAAGCCCTAGTCGCAGCAGGAGGTAGAGGTGGCGTTGGTGGTGCACTAGAGCTGACCAAAGACATGATGAAGATGGGCTTGTACCAGGAGGCCAACCGGGACCTGCCGTGCCACCTGCCCGCCACCGGCCGGGTGATGGTGCGCCGCTTCGAGGAAAAGAACGGCGAGGTGGAAACATGGGGGCAGAAGGAGGTGGTCATGCGCGACGGCAAGATAGTCATGTACAAGGATGTAACCTTCAACAATTCATAATCAGAATCCATCTCAGAGATTGGGGGGGAAGAAACGTTGGGGATACAGTGATCCCGTGCTATATTGCGGATCGTTTGCGCCCACGCTATTTTGTGGCTCCCTGAGCGATTGCGTTTTATTCATTTTTACATTATACAGGCAAGTCCGAATTTAGTTTTGTGCCTTAAGTGTAGTACCATGTTGTTCCCCAACTTGCTGGACAGCACTGAGCTATACTGGAAAAGATACAGCGGAATTAAGAACAGGAAAAGGAGGCAGAGAAAGTACCCAGCTAAACTCCAATGATATTTGTTGTTTCCATAGAGCAGAATATATGCCTGTGTGTATTGTGGTATGATGTCTGTATATGTTGCTGCTCCTTGTTTAAGCTTTATAACTACCATAACGTCAAAGATCATTTCAGTAATCCCATTCTATGATGTTTGACATTATGTTAGCATTAAGATAGCAGACAAAAAGGTTTTGGTTTGGTTGAACAGTTTAGTGTTTAAATACACAATGTTTAATTGCCCTCCATCCCATGGGCCACTCCAGATTTTAATGCACAACACGAACACTGAGTAGGGACAGTGACTGCCAGTCGGGGACCTGGCAGTCAAATTAACAGGGGTAAGGGGGGACATCCACTATGCTCATGGCAGGGTGGGGGCCTCTCTCGTGCCCAGCAGCTGCCCCCGGATTGTCCCCCTTTATTGTTCCCCTATTGGGCACTCCAATTTGCCCTCCATCCTCTGGCTGGGACGGGCGCTGACTACAGTGGCAGGCGCTACTGGTTGAGGAGGAGTCTCTCACTCTCCCCTGGGTGGGTGGGGGTGGCATGGTGCGTGTGGCAGTGGACGGGGGTGGTTGATGGCCAAGGGAGCGACGGTGGGTCCCTGTGTTCTCCTCTAGGGGGCCAGTTTTAGGGGTGCTTCGGTTGGGCTGATGGGCCGCCCTGGGTCTCTCGGCATGGGTGGTGTCCTGTCTACGGGGCTGTTCTCAGGTAGGCCCCTGGGCCCGCCCTCCCCTTCTCGGCTGGGTGGGATGGGGTCCTCAACTCCCATTGTGCTGGCACAGCAATTCCAGGATACTTCTGGCATTTATGTTGCATGTGAGACTGTGTCAATTTACTTGCATATGGCTGCAGACAGACACCCCTGGGATTCAATTGCTGGGTGTGGGACCACTCCCTAATTACCATCAATAAATCTTATGACCTAGCGAACGTCTTGTGAGGTCCCCTCACTTTCACTCCATTTAGAATTTACACAGCTACTCCCACCACACTGCAGCAACCGGGTCCACTACCCTTGTCCTGCTCACTTCCCCTCCTGTCCTGACCTACATTGTCCTGTTCTTCCCTCACAGAGTCTAGCACTACTGTGCCGGACAATACTCAAATCAAATTTTACATTGTATTATGCATGTAATGATTTGTTTTGCTAATTTCTGCTATTGTCTTATTTTATTTTTTCCCCCTCTTTCATCTCCTTTATCTTTCAGTCACTCCACTTAAAAACATCGTTCTGTCCGACTGAAAATTTCAAAAGAACCACAGTGGTAGTATGAAATTGCACAGTAAAACTGTTCTGGCATAAAAGAGATACAGAATCTCCATTAGGCCTAACAACCAAACAGGACGCGTAAAAAAAATAATAATAATAAAATAAAGTTTGTCTTTGTGATAGGTGCCATGCTATCATTTTTTGTAAAAGAATCCTGGCACAATCCTGGTTCCAAAATACTTGGGAATTTCTCCCAAAATAAATTGAAACCATTTATTCCTCATCTCGTCTGAGTTTTGCAGGGGATGCAAAGCTTTGCACAAAACACCGCACATTGTCACTCAGCCATTTGTTTCTGAGATGAGCGGGCGTGTACCAACCACGAAGTGAGCAGGTACTTAAATATTGACAAAACTGTCACCATGATAGCAGATTCAAATGCACCCGTTTTGCAAGCGGTTGGGTGTTGAAAGGCTACTGCATTCGATTGTCAAATCAGATGTCAAACATAAACCACATCACACACTCATTTTGACCTATGCTATGCATAAGACAGTAGAAAAACAAAGTATGTTGATGGAAGGGGACCGTTAAGTGTTCTCAAACAGCGTGTCCTCACGTAAACTAGTTTTCCTTTTGTTGCAGTGTAAATAAAGCTTTATCTCCTCCATGCTGTCAAACCAGGCAGGTTGTGCGTGGTTATGCTCCGTCATTATAGCAACATATTGACAGCTTGTTGATACTGGAATCAGTCAAATGCGATACTGCGTAGTACCACTCCGCCAAGTCGTTTGTTTCATGTCAGTTTTACAGTAAACCTGAACTGGAAGGGACAAAAAAAAAAAAAAAAAAAAAAAAAAAAAAAAAAAAAAAGCTTGAAGCAAACGCACTTTACCTCTCATTTGAGTCTTCTGTTTTCTCAAAGTGATATTGTAAGAGTCTCTCATTTCTTGACAACGACAGTGAGAACAGGCGGTAAGGAATACTTTAAACAGTTTTGTGCTTAAAGCATGTTAGAGGGGTAAAACTATCAAATGATGTGTGGATCGTCATACCTTATCGCACCAGAACTTGACCCATTGTAGGGTTTTGGGTGAAATTTCAGGATGAACCAAAAAAATGCACTATCGCAGGTTAATTTGACCTTTGAACTGATGTTGTTTCAGTATTTTTTGCACAACTTCATGGAGGCGCAGGGTGAAATTCACATGCGCTGGAGGAATGGAAATTTCCAAGGCGGTGCACTTCTGTGCCTCTTCCAGTCTTCCTGCACCCCTGTTGCAACCTTCCGATGGCACACTGTGACAGAGATGTCAAACTCAGTTTCATCCAGGGGCCCTTAATAAAGTGAAACCATATAATTGTATAATAACCTCCTTGTGATATATAGTATACACAACAAATTGATGGATAACTAGTTTTGAAATCCGAAGTCAATGCAATTAGTTTGTTCAACTATGGATTAATTATCCTCACTAGGGTCACGGGCATTTAAAGTTTTAGAGAACTTCAAATTAAGTTCCACTGAGGTGCATTTTAGGTTCATCCTGAAGCTTCACCTCCAAACCCAATATCCCTAACTTTGTGAGTAGTGCATTATGTTTGCATGCGCAGCCAAAAAGACCGTTTACCCTCTGGGCAGAGCAAATACAAGCTAGTGAATAAGCACACCTGAGCACATGCTGTATTACAGCTGGAATAGGACACCTGGAAATGCCTGTGGAACACATTGGAACATGCTTTCTAGACCTGCAGTCTAGACCCGTGACTGTGAAGCAGGCTCAAACTTTATTTACGAATATAAATTATGCTTAGTCTCGTGATTTGCTTATTGTAATTTTATTCATGGTTTTGTTTTTGTGTGTGTGATTTCACAGGACTTGAAACCACGTGTTCCGTTTGTTTCTTGGGAACATACTCATGGTTGTCAGTGTAACCCGCTGCATGTTAAAATGTTTTTGTTTACAGTTTTGGCCCCATTGTGTCACTGCATTCCACTGTCAATACTTTTAATATACCTTGTAAATTAAATGTGTAATAAAAAAGGTAACCGATATTTAAAATGGGAACTCACGCTGAGACCTCACACCACAGAGCTAGCTACATTTGATTTTTAGAGACAAATGGACGTCAACTTTAGGAAATTCTAACCACAGGGAACCCCCTCACATTCATGGCTGCACATTCTCAAATTCACCTATTCGAGATTTTTGGGGGGGACCTATGCTCTGTTATTCGCAGAATGTTTTATTTTTTCTGCAGTTTTTGTGATCAGCCCAAAGCAAGAAAAGCATTGTTTCATTGTTTTTGGCACCATCTTGTGCCAAAAAAACTATGTTGAATTGGTATGAGGAGATTTATTTAGACAAATGCAGTGCTTCGCCACCATCTTGAAGCATCTATAAACTTTTTTTGAAGGGGGGGTGTTTCAATGACTTTTAGACTTTCGCGGCAGGGCTCAGTCCCCACGTTGTTCATCATAGGAAAACTCACTCTGGTGTTGAAACAGGAGTTCAGAACATTCAGATAGAGATACTGCCATCACAATAAAGGATTTGCCATCTGTTGCCCCCAAATTGTGGAATGCACGACAGCTTAAGAACTGCCTGTTCAGTGGCCATTAAAAAAAAAGCATATGAAACCAATTTGCTCAAGCAGGTATTCCAGTAAGACTACGTTTTTGATTTGTTTCAGATTGAGTTTATTCTTGTTTGAACTGTAAAACATGATTCTGCGTTTTAGTATCTATGTAGAGTAAGACTGCATTTTAAGAATGTGAAGCACGTAGCAAGTCCTCTGTGAAAAGCATGATAAATAAAATTTACTTAACATTTGTTTGGCAGCTGAGTCACTTATTTTTCCTCCAACCATCAAGTGTGGCCATGGGAGAACTACTAAAAACTAAAACAAATGCGATGAGTCAAAGGTAGCTCATTTGTATAATCCATTTATTACTGAATATAAGGCCACTCTCTTGCGCTGAAACACACACACACACACACACACACAGAGGGCTAACAGTGGCCCAGTCCAGTACTAACTTCCAATAATAGCCACAAAAAGCAACGAAAATGTTAAACACCAGAAATGTCAGATTTCCTGACATCTTGAGGACACTTTGTACAGCGCACTGTCCTGCAAACATGCACAGTGGCTTCAATATGCTGCTAAGCATCAGGATTCACGTGGGACACTTACACTAACTTATGGAAAGCTAGTTGAGCGTTTATTCCATATCCTTGACATCACACTTAATGTCCACGTACTAGTACGTTCTGGATATTTAAAATGCTCAAGAAGCTCTAGCTTGTAGTACTAATAGCACAACAGATAACTAAGTCAACTAGTGGACAGTTTTTCCTCACTAGTAACATGTTCTCAAATTACTAGTATCCCAAACTACTTAGTGTGCAGAAATATCACGGTGCAGTGAAAGGCAGGAGTTTAAAAAAAACTTAGACTGGATCTCAAGGGTATGGAATAAACGCTCAAAGAGCTTTGCATACTAGAAGGTATACACGCTCTTTTTCTGCCAGGTTATCTTTGGATGGCGGCTTCCTGAGACACTAATTACAAGATCGTGGATTAGGAATAAACTGATTTTGTATAAGCACAATGGTGTAGGTTTGATTTGATGTGTACGCTTGGCGGGGATAAAGGCAAAGAGCACATTGTGAACATTTACTGCATGAATGGAAGGAGATGTATATGTTGTCGCTGGTGCAACAAAAAGCTTTTTTTTTTTTTTTTTTTAAATTGAAAAAAAAAAATCTGAAAACGAACAAAAAGAAATAACTTTTGAGTTTCAGAAACGTTTTTGCATTTTAGAACTTTTATTCTTTTTTTTTTTTTTTTTTTTTTTTTAAATGGCGTATCACGTTTTTTTTCCCCTCCAAGTTTCTGGAACAAAAAAATAATTCAAAGGCAAAAAAGAAAATATTTGTACAATTAAATGATTTATACTCAGGCCTAATGATTAAAAGTGCAGTTTTATGTGTCAAAAGGGTATCACAAGAGAAATTGGTAATATCTTTTATTAACTCTTAGATAACTATTAAAAAAATATTGTATATATAAAATATATTTTAATAGTAAATATTAATACCCCTTTAAATTTTATTTTACCAATTGTCCCCTTCAGAGTTCATAATTGGTACAACAAAACAAATATTTTTTATTGGATATATTGATGAAAAGTAGACAATATTTGGGAGGTTTAAGTTTTTTAAATTTACTGAGTATTTTTTAAATGTTATAAATCTGTTTGTTTTGAATGAGTGTGTATTTTATTCTACTTTCATTGTTGATTTTTATCATGTAAATTTTTGGACATTTGATAAGACCAAATCGAAGTTCGCTACAGGTCTCATTGTTGGCAAAAAATTAGTTTAAGAAATTGATGGAGAAATAGTGACCATATTTAATACTTCTAATTTTGTATACATTTTTAAATAATTACTATCCCTGATTGCATTCATCAAACAAATTTTAGAAAAACATTTTTTGCACCATTTGGCCACCATTTTGTGTCATACGCTGGCCAAATATAGATTATTTTGAAAAGTGAACACCAGGCCATACCTTTTGACTGTAGCAGCATCACACGCCAACCCCACAGGGAACTTTTTTTTTTTTTTTTTAATTTTGAAGGCGCATCAATAGTGATAGATAGGAGTGAGCGAATATTGTAAGGCATCAGCAGGTTTGAGCAGTGAGCACGCAGTGGCGCTGTCGATAAACTCACGGAGTCCAATACGACACGGGAAGCTGATATAATTTCCCCCCCCCCCAAAAAAAAAAAAAAAAATATATATATATATATATATATATATGCACACAGTATGTATATGCGTCAAGTCCTGCTCACAACAATGCTAACTGATGGAAAAATAAACATTACCCCGCGAGGACGAATAAGGTCAAATAACGTGACGACGGGCTATTTGTCAGTTTTGACGGCCTTGGCGGAAACCTTGGTGGAAGCCTTAGCGGAAACCTTGCCGGTGATCGGGACCGTGTGGGGTGGCGGGTGCAGTCCGGCCTCGGTGCCAATGTAGACTGTGATGTTGGTGTACAGCGGGAGGTACTCCCGCGAAACAATCTCGTACTCAGCCGTGTTCATGCCGTCCAGCTTCCACGTCTGACGTGTTTTGGCCAGCATGTTGAACCTGGAAAAACGCAAAAATTAAAGTGAATCTAAGTTTTACTTAAAGACATTTAAACATACTAACCCCATTACTTTAATTACAGACACACACACACACACACAACTGGTTAGCACATTTGCCTCAAAGTTCGGAGGACCGGGTTTCAAATCCCGGCCTCGCCTGTGTGGAGTTTACATGTTCTCCCCGTGCCTGGGTGGGTTTTCTCCAGGGACTCCGGTTACCTCCCACATCCCAAAAACATGCATGGAAGGTTAATTGAAGACTCTAAATTGCCCGTAGGTGTGAATGGTTGTTTGTTTATATGTGTACTCCGCCTCCTTCCCGCAGTTAGCTGGGATCGTGAGGATAAGCGGAACAGAAAATGGATGGATATTATATTTTACACACACATATATTTTACACACACACACACACACACACACACACACACAAACACACACACAAATATATATATATATATATATATATACACACACACACACACACACACACACAGAGAGATAGACACACATGAAATGAAAGCTGTAATTCTGTACTTGACATACAGTACCTCGTAATCAATGAGGGATAGAACTAAAGATATTCATCATTTTGAACAATTTCTTGTAACTTGGCGTACCTTTTTGGGTTGACGTCGTTGCCCTTGTCCAGCTTGTGTTTGATCATCTTGTAGCGGCCCACCTTTAGGGACGGACGTGTGATGGACATTCCCGCAAGAGACACTCTGGGAAGATGGAATTTAAACTTTGAGGGAATGCAGTTTGTCACGGTCATATTTCGAAAAGATCCACCGTTCATCATGTCACTGAGATCTCTCACCTGACGCCGATGTCGTCGTCTTCGCCACCCCAGCCCCAGTAGTTGTTGGGAAAGCCGTTCATTTTGAGGTAGTGGCTAGGCGTGAGAGCCGACACCCCACCGAAGTACATCTGGTACGGAAGCCTGGAGTTAACAATATTAAGCCCAAGATTATTGAAAAATGACAACCTAATTTCTGCAAAAAATATTACTTTAGGTCCAATTTCGTACGTTTAACCTGAGGCGGGGCTGCATCTATCAAATCTCTTTAGAATTGAGTATACTACTGATTAATTTGTTAGATATTATATCTAGACTTTACACCGATATGATCAGCCTGATCGATATCGGCAGATAATTAGCAATGACGTCATTGATCGGCTATGCAAAAGACATTTTACTCATCGTGTTCAGTATATTTGGATCCAAAAGCTACTTTATTTGTATCCTTGTCACGTGGCTTTTGACCTTGTACTATAACTATCTGATCACCAATAAAATTATTTTAAAAAATATTTTTTTTTTTTTTTTTAAAAGCCAGCGGTGTGGGACAGACAACACGTTTGGGACAGACAACACATAATGCCCGGATCAGACTACAAGACAAATTTGCTCTTTCACGATTGCACCATGTCAGACTACTGCAATAAAATCTTGTATTCCACAACCGGATACACTCATTACCATGGCGACGACAACAATAATGGATTACGCCGTGTGTTTATAGGAACAAAGTGGGGAAAACGTGTTGGTGGTCACCAATGCTTGGGAGAGGACGTTCGTTTAAGGCTTGCTTAAGGTATGTCTATGTACTTTTATTACGATTCCGCTCGCAAGCAGGCAACAAAATGTTATGTAGCCCAGCAAGCTAGTGCTACCACTAACGGTTTTAAGCGAACATGCAGGTGTCTGTCGAATCATGCTCTAAGTTTTGGTGTGTGTGAGGTAATTTAATTTAATTACAGTAAGTTAGCACCCATTATTTCTGTGATATAATGTTGGTTTGACCTGACTGATTAGAATACATGATCTGACTCCAGCAGTGATTTCCAACCTTTATGGAGCCAATTTTTTGTCACTCGAGTGTCTATCGTCATACTTTTTACTATCATGGGTTACAAATGTGTCGAGCAAGGTACCGGTGCACCTCCTGACTTAAGTTATGCGCTCGAGATAACAGATGGAAATTCCCCACACTGTGCAGGAAGAGTGAGACACTAATAAAGAGGAACAGATTCCAGAAGAAGGCAGGTCATTCCGGTCAGGCTCTCGTAGAAAGATCTCCTGGGCTGTAAATCTCTTGTGTATGACTATTTGCTTAACACAAAATTGAACTTATTTCTTGGTCTGATCATTGACTCCCTGCACAAGCTTATCAACAAAAGAACTGGAAAAAAATACAATCTCATTGATTAATTGGATGAAAAAAATATTTTTAATTAGACAATAACGTGCATGTGAAGTGGAGGTATTATTTTTGACCACTTGGGGTCGCCACCCTCACATTCCACTGTAGTATCTGTGACTTGCTGCAGGTAAGAAAAAGCTTCGGACACAGCAAAGACCCTTGAGACACACTGGATGTGACCTCAATATGTTCTGAATTGGCATTTCAGATTGTCACGAACTACTTCCACCCATACATGTACACCTGAAACCATTTGTGCAATTTATCAGTATCACCATACAATGCTAGAATATGCATAAGCTTAACATCTGAAACTACCAAACGCTTTACGAATATCTAAGGAAACAAATCACGATATATGTACCACAATCAATAACAATTGACACTGGTGAGAATGGAGGATACACACTTGTAGCCAAATTTGTCCATGGCGATGGCAGCGTGCTTGGGGTTGGTGTCGCACGTGTACAAGTTGCGATCATCCTCGGGAATCAGGTCCACGTCATGGAAGAAGAGGCACTCCCAGTCGTCCTCACGCATGGCCTCGCGGAAGCCAGCATTCATCAGCTTGGCCCGGTTAAATGTGTAGTTGCCCGCCTGCACGGGAAACACAAATCAAAGGAAATCATGATCAGTCGAACAGAACAAAGTTTCTAGAAGGGAGAGAGAAACAAAGACAAAAGACTAATTGTAAACAGAATGAGAGAAGTAAATCATTACATTACCTACAACAATGAAACATTAAATATGAGTGTTGCATGGGGCTGTAGTGCTACACCCTGTGAGGGAAGGACAGGACAAGATAGAACAGGACAAGGGTCGTGAACCAGACTATACACCTGAAGTGTGGTGGCATTAATTATGTGAATTATAAAAGCCTACAGTACGAGAGTATAAGTGAGGGGATACACAAGCGATTTGCATATTCATGAGTTATTTGTCGCAGTAAGTGCGTGACCCCACACCCAGTGAAAGAGTCCTAGGACGTGTGTCTGCGGATACATGCAAGTGAATTGATACCGTTTTACATGCACAAAGACTGAAAGAAGTGTCCTGCAATAGCTGTGGCCGCACCGCGGCGGCTGAGGACGCCACCCAATCAATCGAGGGGCGGGATCAGGGCCAGGGGTCAAGTCCCACACAGAGGTACCCAGGGCGGTGCGCCGGCCCCACCGAGGCGCCCCGACAACTGGACACCCCCCACGTCGCGCCACCCCTCCCCCCACCCCACGTCCCGCCATGTTGGTGGGGGTCCCAAATTTGATTCAACTTTTAGATTGAGAGAAATTGGTGCGTGATCACTGATGACTGGATGCATTTTGGGAGTAATTCCTTGAGCTGCCGAATTGTTTGAAAGAAAAATCTATTCTTGAGAAAGAGCGGTAAACTGATGAGAAAAATGCATAGTCTCTTTTTGTACACTTTTTCAGCCTCCATATGTCAACGAGAACAAAGTAATCCATATACTGCTCTAGTATATTGGAGCATTGTGGCTGATTACTATTTTTGAGATTTGAGCGATCTATTAGGGGATTTAGCTTTTGGTTAAAATCACCTCCCATAATAATTGTAGAAGTGGCTGACAAGTTTAACAAGTGTGAAAAGAGCATGTTAAAAAAAGCTGGATCATCTTTATTTGGAGCGTACATTGACAAATGTATAAAGCTTGTTAAATATTGTAGCCTGTATAATTATATACTTCTGGATCTGCTCCAGTAGTATTTATTGTAAAATGTAGTCTTGTATTGACTAGTATTGAGAATCCGCTTTGTCTACAGTTATAAAAGGCCGAGATAACCTGAGTGAAATTAGAGTCAGTGAGGCATTTTTCTTCTGACTTAGTAAAGTGGGTTTCTCGTAATAAGGTGGTCCATTTTAAATTTAGTGGTATAATCCATAATATTAATTCTGTTTGCCTGTGATCAGATGCCATTGATATTCAAAGATACGAATGTTAAGTGTGACATAATGGGTGTGTGTATTATCATAATTTAAAATAAATTTGGTACGACGCATTCTTTGTTGTTGTTTTTTGACAGTTTTCGGAAGTTTTTTTTGGTATCGTGTTGACGAATGTTATTTAGAGAGGGTGATAGTGATGCTATATTTGAGTACTGCAAAGGTAGGGTACATAGAAGGGTAACGAGTAAACACTGAACACAGGAAACAAACAGTGACAAGGGGATAATATGGGGTGTGGTGGTGGTTTGTGGTGCGCAAAAAGAGTTTTGAGCGACTTGTGCATTTAGTGTGTGTGGAAGCAAGCAGATAGATAGGAGTGAGCATTCATGTTGGTGGCCTGGGTGATTCCATTTTTTGTTCAGCTAAGCAAAAGTGGAAAGAATGGAAAAAAAAAAATACAATACATTTTTGACAATTCATAACGACAACAGATCAAAAGTAGTACTTATCGAGAAGAGCCATTGCATGACGTTGGCATCACGAAACAGTTGGCCGTCGACATATAGCTTATCGACAACTAAACGCGCTCGTTTGCCTTTGTCACGGAAATTCTTCATCAACGGGTACAAAACTCTAAGCCTCTCAATCTCCTTGGGGAACTGGTCGTTCATTCCAAACGAAGTCCCTTTAAGCTCCCGACCTTTGGATTTTGCAAACACTTTTTGCTGAAAGTGTTCAAACTTTGCAATGATGGGTAGTTTCATGAGTTTATATTCCAGTCTAAGAGTTTGTACTACTGCTGACATGTTTGATTGAAGCGCAGTATTATCTAATATTAGCTCATTCACTTGTTGCATGAATTCCAAGCTCTTTCGGAGATCTCCTGGCGAAGCAAATCAAGTGCAATTGACAATTTCTTGTCGACTGAAAAGAGGACACTCGTCTGTATCTCTGTCGAATCAAGCAAATCCTCAGTTGAGGTGGAAGAATCAGCTTTTTTCCTCTTCAGCGGCAGTTTGACGCATTGGCTGGGACCCTCCATGTTGAGACAAGCTGGTGTTGACGTAGCTGCGCGGATAGCAAGTGGCTCTGTAAGTTAGCGCTGCTCGCGAAGGAAAAAAAGAAAAGAACGAAGCGACCATCCGCCGTTGAAAAAGACAAAATGTTATCCTGTAGCGTTTTTTTTCTTCTTCAAGACTGTGCAAAGGGCGCCGCAATGTTTTTCGTCTTCGGAAATCACACAATCTCTCGCATTGTCACAGCATGCTCCCTCCTCTCACCCTACAGCTGCAGCACACACAATCATTTAGGAGTTAACTGGAGAGGACTCCTTTCCTAACCAAAACGGTGTCGTGACTATGACCCGGTTGTGATGGCAACCCCAAGAACTGATAAAACTGTTGTATTCCTGCTTCCTGAACCTCAACCAGCCAGATTGTTTTAACAAGACACAGGAAATCTGATTTATATCATCTGACACCATTAAACTGGTTGTAAATCTCATGACTGGCACAGCGTGGCTGGGGGGGAAAGAAATGATTGATGACTATTGAACAACAGAAAACAACCACCCCCCAGTGGTGGTTGGAGACACTGCCTGCGGACACTGAAATCCCACGTTGGTAACAAACAAAGCTCCATGAATATTCTAAATGTATGCCTTGCTGTCTGTGTCAATGTGTCAGTTTACAGGTTCGGCTACGAGACTTTGAGGACTGTCCTCTTGATTTGAAGCCAAACAGTACGAAATGATGTTGTATTGAACAATTAGGTGATTTGCCAAGACTTGAGACAATCATTCTATATGCTTTATCTATGAGTGAGAGAACAAAGTTGGGAGTATTTTGGATTAATATGTGATTTTTTTAAACCTATTTTCTTTATGGGCCTAATAGTAGACTAAATTCGAGTCGATGGGCATGGTCTTCTCCACTTCCCCTGACCCTTAGACACGCCACCTGGGTATTTAAGCCTTTGCTTGCGCCTTTTTTCTCTCATCTCTCTGTTCCTCCTCAGTTACCCCCACCTTCCTTTCTTTGGACCACATGGTACGGGCCTACGCAAAACCTGGGATCGCGACTCGGCTTCCCGGCCTTAATTGTCCACCACCAGCCAATCAGAGAAACTGCTGTTAAAAATACAAGTTATGCTTCCTCCCAAGCGTGAGCTCTCTGATTTACCGGCGGGTCCATGACAAAAAGCAGTGAGAGAAACGGTTGGATTCTCCCACAGAACACGTGAAGAACAACTTATTTTTTCCTTTTTCCGCCTGTTTTTTAATTATTTTTATTACCATTTATTTATTTTTTTAGTAAAATCCCTTTGTATCGTTTCCCTGTAAGTTTCCCTTTTAGATTTAATTACATTTTCTATAAAATTACACTTCCTGTTGTGTTTTGTGTGTGTTTGAGTATAACCGGATAACCTCTAATTGAAAACTCTCATTTCATAAATGTAGCAGCCTTCTAGATAACAGAGATTGATACAGGGTTTTCATTGCTTTTCCAAAGGTTTACACATCGAAAGAGACAAATATAGTTTGATTGTAACAAACGTAAGTTGAACTAAATCAGAAGTAAACGGAGGCCTTCGCTTCCACCGCATTCGTTTCCAAAATTAATTACGTTTTTATCCAAAACCAATACTGTATAGGCTACAACAGCAACACAACAAATAACTGACTCCCCCAAATAAACGTCCCCCTTTTTTTTTTCTGAATGGTAAAAGGAGATGTATAATTTTCTTAATTCAACAGACGCTATTGTTCACACACAGACATTCATTTCTGAGGACTTGGGTTCAAATTCCGCCTCGCCTGTGCGGAGTTCGCTTGTTCTCCCCGTGCCTCCATGGGTTTGGTCTTGGTACTCCGGTTTCCTCCCACATCCCAAAACATGCGTGTTAAGTTAATTGAAGACTCTAAATTGTCCGTACGCATGAATGTGAATAGTTGTTTGTTTATATGGGCCCTGCGATTGGCTGGCAACCAGTCCAGGGTGTACCCCTCCTCTCCCCCAGTGTCAGCTGGGATAGGCTCCAGCATGCCCGCGACCCTAGTGAGGATAAGGGGTATGGAAAATGAATGAACATTTAACGATAGTGCCAGTTTAGCATGGCTTAGCAGTCTTCTGTTAATTACTACTCGTCCTTCTTTTGTGATAACAATATCTGTCAGAACTGTATCTCATTCGCCGCCATGGAGGCAATGATAAGAGACTTCTAGAAGAGCGCCGTGTTAGCCAATCTAGCAGGTAGTTGCTAGGCACCCGCAGCCACAGAGCTGCCAAATCGTAGGGTCGGCGTTCGAAAATTCAATCTGACGCCCGAACTCTACTCTGAGAATGTGTGTGTTCAGCACATTCCAACTGCACTCAGAGTTTCTGAATGGGCCGGAGTGCTTCAGAGGGCGCTGGGAGTATATTTCCAAACGTACCCATAGTCAGGTGGGCTTGAAGCAATTTTTTTTTTTTTTTTAAAACAGGGAGGAAAATGCGATGACATCAACAAACGTTATTGCGATTCGCTGGTAAAGTCCAAATCTTGTGTCAGCCAATCACTTGCCCCGGTACTTGGACATCAACCGGGTGATAGCCACTCGGTCGTTTAATCACTGGAAACTTCATGTTAAATGACCGCACACGTAGTCTCTTCCTCTCTGGAACATTTTGGACTTCCCCGTAATAGCGGAACACATGCCAACTGCCCGTAACAAAATATGGCTAAACCGGAACACTTGGCATGTCTACATGTGGCGTGATATTCTCTAGCGACCAGTCTGTCTGCCTTTATGTGCCCTGCATTTGGCTAGCAACCAGTCCAAGGTGGACCAGCTGGGATAGGGTCCAGATCACCTGCAATCAAAACGAGGACAAGCACTAATGGAAAATCAACAGATGTTAACAACTGACCTGGTGGATGACATAGATTGCGTAATTCAACTGCTGTCGCTGCAGGAATGGGTGCAGGTAGTAGAGCAGGAACTTGAGGTGGTGCTCCCGGAGGCGGTGGGGGATGACCACGGCTGTTCGGTGGAGAGCCTCGCAGTCAGGTGGCCGGTAGCGCCCACCGCGTTCCACCAGCGGATTCTTGCGCTGCACCTGGGCCAACGTGAGGCCAGACGGGAAGCTTACGTGGATCGGCCCACCTGAGACGATATGTAAAAATTATGTGAATAAAAGCTCAACATGTACATACTGTATAAAGATAGACACTAATGTAGATTGAACAAGATACTGTGGATGCAGTATATAGGGATAGAACTGTTGTAAATATAGATATACAGTGGACAAAGATAGAGCGAGCTATACGAGTACGGGGTGAGTAAAAATATCAATTTATCAATGCATTGCAATTCTTTCCCCCGCAATTCAATTTCGATTAAGCAAATCCTCTGAATCAATTCACGCCGTGGCCAGAGGCAATAAATGAATGGGGTTTGACGAAGAAAGTACTAGGAATTGTCACAATGCTGCAAATATGCTACTTAATTAGGTATTACTTAAAAACCCACCAAATAATAACAGTAACCCTAACAAGTAGGAAATCTTAAGTATACCTGCATTTTACTTTTTCAATACAGAGCTGTCATCATGTTTTTACTTTTGTACCCCATAAATATATAAATAACATTTACTTGCATTACAATTTACAAGAGGAAATAAACACTAAGTTTACATGCACTTAACCATTTCAGTGTTTATACAAACTGTCTTTTTTTTTTTTTTTTTTTTTGCGAAACACAAGCAAGCAGCAGTTTTACGAGCAAAATTCCAACACTTTAAAACCAAATTAAATGAAACATTGACAGCCTGATGATTCAGCCTCAAAGCTACTTAAAGTCCCTTAAAAGTTTTCAGTGATGAAAAATTAAACAGACGCACACGTGCCAGGGAGGATGATCCCACGGGTGCTGTAATGCAACAGCAGCCTCCACGAGGAATGTGTGGGGCCAGACTTTATGGATGTTAAATGCAACTATTTTCTTATTGCTGTTGTTTAATGTTGCTGTGACTTCTCTCAGTTTGCATCCAACATAATACTGTATTATAGAAATATGTGGAAAATGAGGGCTGGACACACATATACACACATTGCATGTGCCATTATTGCTATGACAATATTTTTTTCTTTCTGATACATTATGCAGCCCTATGAAAAAAATAAACATTTTGTCCGGTAAGAAGTATGCTGCTTTGCCAGTGGATTTTTTACATCTACCGGCCAATTCGGTCAAAAAGTAAATTTTGGCCCCTGAATAGGAGACGAATTATGAGATACGCCAGCACGGAGTAGCAGCCCACATTTTGGAGACTATACGCATAAAAACAAAGGAATGGACCTTTGTTGCAAAAATGATATGAGTGACACTTGCCAAGGTGAATGGCAACAGTAAATTCATTAATTTTCAGTAAATTGTCATTTAATTCAATTTTTAATTTAATTATGTTTTAAATTCATGTTTTGTTGAATTTGTTCTTTCAAAACAGTGACTGTGTGCAACGGATGCATGGTTCCTTTTGTGCACAAATAACATACTGTATATAGTAAATAAACAATTTTTCCAATTAGTAAGGGTTCCATGAATGGACGCATGAAACCTGCGGGGTTGAGTACCTCTGCTCAAGTTAAGCACCACTGAGCTATACAGACCAATAGAGTGGGACAAAAATATTAATTACCATATCCTGTCTGTCACAATAAAGATAATGATACTGTCGCTGAAGCGTTATCAGGAATCTCTCGCACATTCCTTTCCTTCTCCAGTTACAGTGACATATCTTGGATGATTTTCTTAGAATTATTATCGCGTCATGTATCATAACAATACCGTTTGAAAAATATCACTGTACTATAGCCCAAGTTACTCTGTGACTCTCAGTCGTAATCCACCTAACAATAGACGGTAGCTTCTGATACTAAATCATGATATACCAGCTAATCATCTTTCCCGATAGAGTATCCTTACACCTACATCAGGTATCAGTGATTATGGCATAACCACTGAATTTGCAATAATCGTTTGCAAAATATCGTGGTATGGTATCGCAAGTTACTCTAATTCTGAGCACTAATAAATTTAGCAATGAGTTAACTGTTCCTGTTCGGTCACCCCACCGTGGTAAAGGAGGCAGGAAGAGGTTTCCTCCAGGACCAAAGCTGCCTCCCTCGGGATTAACTCCCTTTTACAGGTTGCCGCAAGTGAGTGAGAGACGGGCAGCAAGAAAGGCACAGAGGCACATATGCCTCGGGGTTGGGCTTTATTGGACGTACAACACTGCACTTCACAGTGATGATTCTATTTGCTCGCTAACTGTCCACGATCGCAGTCACCAAACCTGCGCCACAAAGCAAACACGCACACGTCACGCAAGATCTCTTCCTGAGCAGCGCACCTTCGCATGACGTGCACTTGCACACTCATGCATACACAGATGTCACACACACACACACACACACACACACACACACACACACACACACACACACACAGAGCTTCTTGTCACATTAAGTCAGACAATACCGTAACAGATTGACAGTACGGGTGAGGAATTGTTTGCAGAGAAACTCGTGCTATATTTTGCTAATGATTACTACCAGTGATAATCGGTGTGTTGAAGGGGGAGGGGGGGTAACCTCCTATAATGTCACAATACCTATATATCGAGTTTTTAGGGCAAGTGACGCCATTTCAAACGACATGGTAATTTTGACACGACAATGTCTTAGAATTTCAGTCCATACAAGCGACCGCTGAAAATTCTTAACTAGAACTTGTCATCTTTAAAAAAAAAAATAATAATAATAATAATAATAATAATTTTAAAAATGTACCGGCATTACCAGATAACTAGCAACCCTTTACTGCTCAGTGACTGTTTTCTTTTTTTGTCAATGTCTTTCTGTCTCCAAAGCGTTCTGTAAATTGACTGTCTGTTGTCGTACTAGAGCGGCTCTAACTACCAGAGACAAATTCCTTGTGTATTTTGGACATACTTGGCAAATAAAGATGATTCTGATCTTATCGGAGAACGTGTTCCCCGTGTAGCAGACAAAATGAACCGGTGAGGAATTGTGTCGTTTTACTCAAAATCAAAAGCGGTTTTCTGACCAGATGCTCGATAGGCAATATCATACAAAAGCATTGCCCTAAAAGGCAATTTTTTTCCCAATACAAAAAACTCAATTTCTCTGGAACTCATAATCCGATTTTCAAAATTCTTCCTGCGTTTTCTCGGGTTGAAGTGGCCGTTCCAACCAGACCTGCATTTTGACAGACCGTCATTTTTGTCAACTCACCTTGTTGCTAATCCATTGCTTTGACAATAGTGATTGTAGGAAGTTTCTTGCAAATTCAGTAAATTAATGTATAACGTCCAATAAAAAGTACTTTTCCAATTAATATTTTTCAGGAAGGAGAATTGATTATTGTCAACTATTTTTAAAAAACTCAATTGTGACAGTTAAATTAGATGGAATTGCGTTCGGAACTATGAATCTATATTGACTTGGATGTCGGGCAGCGAAAGTATCAATATCTAATTTTGGTATTCTGATAGGCGGCACGGTTAGTTCACTGGTTAGCACATCTGGCTCACAGTTCTGAGAACCGGGGTTCAAACCCGGCCTCGCATGTGTGGAGTTCGCATGTTCTCCCCGTGCCTTCGTGGGTTTTCTCCAGGTACTGCGGTTTCCTCCAAAACCCCAAAAACATGCATGGTAGGTGAATTTGAGACTAAATTGTCTGTCGGTATAAATGCGAGTGCGAATGGTTGTTTGTTTATGTGTGCCCTGCGATTGGCTGGCAACAAGTTCAGGGTGTACACCGCCTCCTGCCCGCAGTTAGCTGGGATAGGGTCAACCATACCCGCGTCCCTAGCGAGGATAAGCTGTGTAGAAAACGGATGAATGGTATACTGATACTGTATCATGACAATGCGATACTGTATATAGAAATATCACTATTTTTCCCCATTTTTATTTTTTGCGATATGATTTTGCCAAATAAAAACCACACTGCAACACAATACAGCACATCTGTGATAATCCCATTTGTAGGAGGGACAAATGCTCCTCACTAGTGTTGCGGGCGTGCTGGAGCCTATCCCAGCTATCTTTGGGCAAGAGGCAGGATACACCCTGAACTGGCCAATGAAAATCTTATTTGTCCAATAACACAACACAAGCAACAGTTACTAGATTTTTCATCACAAATATACATTTACAACTAGTTCTTGAAACATCACTGCAAACATCTCGCCCAGCCAGCTAACCCAGCCTGACCACACACTTGGAAACCAAGTGAATTTGTAATGAAAAGGAATTTCCATTGTGAGGCAATCCTACCATCACAAATCAATCAAACCACATTCCATGGTACTTAAACACCACAGTCTCTGTAAAGTTTCCTCTGGGTAGGAAACATTTCCATGCTAACAACTTTTGTCAGCAGGTAATGAAGGTACAGAAGTTTACAGTATGTGTGACATCACCGACAGTACAAAAGGGAACAAGTTCAGACTGTTTTTCAAAGAGCAAACTAGGATCAGGATGTTTCAGGTTGTGCGTGACAAGTGTGTGGCAAGGAATTCTCATTTATCATGCAGGATATCAAACAAAAAGGAATATGAATCACATGAGCCAGAATTAGCCATGTGTACTTCATGTGTTTTATGAAATTGCATTGTCCCCTTTCAAAAATAAACTGAAACTGAATGATCCTCTTTAAAGAGCCTCAAGTGTTTTGCCCCTGCAGCCTTATAAAATTTCTGCTGAAAAGAACCTGAAACTAGAAAACTCAAAAGTGCGTCTTCTAAAAGCTTTTTCTGCTTTTTTTCCCCACAAACGTTCAAAAGTTGACTCATCAATTTTCTGTGCAAAATGCCTTTTCAGTTCTCACAGTTTCATGATTAAAGAAAATTATTTTGGTAAAAATCCACTTGTCTGTCATCTTAACTGCTTTGTTACATCGGAGTCTTGAGGGTGAGAGCTAGAAGTCAGGGAAAATAAAAAAACCTGTCGGTTCTTAAATAAAATGTCAACGGTCATGCACATTTTAAGATTGAAGCAGGTTGCTTAACTTCGAAAAAGGTACCAAATTTGGTCATGTGTTGTTTTCTTTGTCAGCCTAGGGAGCATCGCTCTGTTAACTTGTGACATTCTGTATTATCTCAATGGGAGAAAGACCCGCTCTCAAGACACTTAATTTCCTGGGGTACCATTTGTATGACTGTGCCAACTTTGCCAGACTGGGGAACCTTGGGCATGCAGTTGACTAGTGGCAATAAGGATTCTTTGATGGTGTTGGGGGGGGGGACCTTGCTCCCAAGATACCAAATGTGGTAACAAGGTATGGTATCCTTGGGCTATATTTGTAAGCAACGGGAACCTCAGTCAACAAGTGCCGGTCACAATTTTTATATTGGCGGTCTGTGGGCACCAACTTTGTAAGGCACGAATACGTTTACAGTCAACTAAAGACAGTCCAGATTATCTTTAAGGTAAAAAAATTTAAAAAATAAATAAAAAATGTCTTTCAAGGCACCAAATTCTTTTTTTTTTTTGATACTGTTGTGCTGTTAGGTCAAGCAGAATAGAGGGCCTGTATCCCTTTTATGCCAGAAAAAAGTTTTACTGTCACAGTGGAGTTTTTAAGCTGCCGCTTTGGTTTCTTCGTATTATAATGGATATTTATTGAGAATCAGAGTCGATCAGTCGAACAGAACAAGGTTTCTAGAGGGGAGTGACAAAAGAAGACAAAAGACAAAGCACTAACCGTAAACAAGATGAGAAAAGTAAATCCTTATATACACACACACACACACACACAGAGTCTAGAACAATGACAGATATGAGTGTTGTATGGGGCATCAGTGCTACACCCTGTGAGGGAAGGACAGGACAAGATAGGACAGGACAGGAGAGGAAGCATGCAGGACAAGGGTCGTAAGCCATTCGTTAAAATCATTTAAGTAATTTTTTTTCCTCAATTTACACACAGCACCCTATATTGAAAGAAAAATAACAGAATTGTGAAATTTTTGCTGATTAAAAAAGAAAAACTGAAATATCACACAGCAATAAGTATTCAGACCCTTTGGTGTGACATATTTAACTCGGGAGCTGTCCATTTCTTCTGATAATCCTTAAAATGGTTCTAAACCTTCATTGGAGTACAGCTGTGTTTGATTATACTGATTGGACTTTATAAGGAAAGCCACGCCCCTGTCTATTTAAGACTTTACAGCTCACAGTGCATCTCAGCGCAAATGAGAATCATGAGGTCAAAGGAAGTGCCTGAAGAGCTCAGAGACAGAATTGTGGCAAGGCACAGATCTGGCCAAGGTTACAAAAAAAAAAAAAGCCTCCATAATCCTTAAATGGAAGACGTTTGGGACGACCAGAACCCTTCCTAGAGCTGGCTATCCGGCCAAACTGAGCAATTGGGGGAGAGGAGCCTTGGTGAGAGAGGTAAGAAGAACCCAAAGATCACTGTGGCTGAGCTCCAGAGATGCAGTCTGGAGATGGGCGAAAGTTGTAGAAAGTCAACCATCACTGCAGTCCTCCACCAGCCACCAGTCGAGGATTTATGGCAGAGTGGCCCGACGGAAACCTCTCCTCAGACAAGACGCATAAAAGCCCGCATGGAGTTTGCTAAAAACACCTGAAGGGCTCTAACAGTGTGAGAAATAAGATTCTCTTGTCTGATGAGACAAAGATAGAAATTGTTGGCCTTAATTCTAAGTGGCATGTGTGGATGAAACCAGGCACTGCTCATCACCTGTCCAATACAGCCACAAAGGTGAAGCATGGTGGTGGCAGCATCATGCTGTGGGTGTTATTCAGCCGCAAGGACAGGATGACTGGTTGCAATCGAAGGAAAGATGAATGCGGCCAAGTACAGGGATATCCTGGATGAAAACCTCCTTCAGAGCGCTCAGAACCTCAGACTGGGCCGAAGGTTCACCTTCAAACAAGACAATAACCCTAAGCACACACCTAAAATACCAAAAGGAGTGGCTTCAGAACAACTCCATGACTGTTCTTGAATGGCCCAGCCAGAGCCCTGACTTAAACCCAATTGAGCATCTCTGGAAAGACCTGAAAATGGCTGCCTACCAATGTTCACCATCCAACCTGACAGAACTGGAGAAGATCTGAAAGGAGGAATGGCAGAGGATCCCGAAATCCAGGTGTGAAAAACTTGTTGCATCATTCCCAAAGAGACTCATGGCTGTGTTAGCTCAAAATGTGCTCCTACTAAATACTTATGGCTGTGTGATATTTCAGTTTTTCTTTTTTAATAAATCTGCAAAAATTTCAACAATTCCATTTTTTTTCTGTCAATATGGGGGGCTGTGTGCACATTAATGTGGGAAAAAAATGAACAAATGATTTTAGCAAATGGCTGCAATATTTTAAAAAAAACTAAAAAAAATTGAAAAATGTAAGGGTGTCTGAATACTTTCCATACCCGCTGTCGGTTGAAAAACTGAACATGAAAGCAACAGTGGAAGTATCCAATATAAGCCATCTTGGGTCGAACCAGAGCACACTAGAGAACCCACCTAAGAGAGGCGACGTTTTGGGACAGTAGTAAACATCTCCATTGTTCTGCGCCTTGTACAGGTGGGAGAGGTTAGCGTACACGTATCCTACAGGCACACCAGCCGCCGTGTGGTTCCGAGCCGACCCGGCGGCGGGCTCCGATTTGCGGAAGATCCGTATGAAGTAGTTGACCCTTTTCTGATAGCCCTCCCGGGACAGCAGCGCCATGACTACCAGTTGGATGCCCAGGAGCATGAACAGATAACGCCATTTGGACTGCAGAGTGACCATGGCGGTGGTATGGAACGGAGGCTATGTGCAAAAGTCTGCGTTCTATCTAAAAGTATGTTGGAGAAGGAAGTTGAGGATTGCCAGCTATTTGTTGGTCATGTCATAAGCAATCCTGATATGAAGTCAAAGAGTAGAAAAATATAGACAAAAGTCATGCAATGTAAAGGCACTTATGGTGGGCTTTCACTTCAGTTGACCACCAAATAGACAAATGGCAAAGATATTCCAAATAAG
Organism: Phycodurus eques; assembly: GCF_024500275.1. NCBI lineage: Eukaryota > Metazoa > Chordata > Actinopteri > Syngnathiformes > Syngnathidae > Phycodurus > Phycodurus eques. The sequence goes on along the minus strand of NC_084528.1, from coordinate 14,390,044 downwards.
GAAAAAAAATCATTCCTCCATTTTTCATTGCAGTTTAAGTATGTTCCAAATATTTCCAAAGTTGACTTTTGGTCCAATCTCTGACTGGCGAGAGGGGGCGATGCCGGTGCCGCATGGTGTGCTTATCACCCCGTGATGAATTCCATGCCCTTTGGCAGTACCGACCGATGTTTTTTTGGCCTTTTGCAAGCTTTATGCTGCCTCCTGCACTCGCTTGTGTTGTCCCCTGAGCAACTCTACAGCAACAACAAAAACAACTGTTGCCATGTCAAAAGCGTAAGCGTATGCAAGCACTACACTTTTGCAAGATTACAAGACTGCTGTCCACTTCACCGCCTGACTGGATGTGGAGACAGGTGGGGTGGGATGTGTTTGTTTGTTATTGGGTGACAGGGGTTTCTGTGAAGAGGGTGCAAGAGGGGTGGGTGGGATGGAGGAAGAGCATGGATTCCGTCCGCTATTGTCCCATAGTGACGGACTGCAGCGGGATAACAGGAACTGGTCCTACTGGGTGGACAGGAACCGGCTCACTCACTGCCAAGCGACTGTAAAACACACAGACACACAAAAAACAGTAAAACAGAGTCAGTGAGGGGGGGGGGGGAGGGGGAGTACAAGTACACATGCAAGTGGTCAGAATGGTACCACCACCGCCTCAATTTAAGACAGGAAAAACCGTATTAACACTTTCAAATTGATCTGATTCCTGAGTCTCAGACAGCGAACAGTTGATTAAAATGATAAACTACCGTAATTTCATGTATAATGCTCATTTTTTTCTCCCCAAAAATTGTCAATGGTGCACATTATACATGGGCATAGGGGGGGAAAATTAAAAAAAGAAAACTCACATTTTACAAATGTATGCCACCACCTAAAGGTTATGAAAAAGCTGTACACTTTCATTCCAATAAGCCACTGCCACCTAGAGGTTATGAAAAACTAATGACTGTACACATGTACAGTTGTGCTCACAAGTTTACATAATTTTTTTAAACATACAACAAAATATAGATAATACTTCATTTTTTGATCATATGGGTAAAAACCAAAATCGTGCTTTGAAAAATGCATTATACATAGGGTTTTCCAGAATTTTAAGGTCAACTTTGGGATGCGTATAATAGATGGGTGTGCATTATACACGAGAAACTACGGTAACTCCCGAGTTTACCCTCATTCACATTGAGGACAGATTATATTTTATTCAAAATTCAACAAATGAGCAAGCAGTACACTCTCTAATAAATGAAATAACGTACATGTGTATCTGAATGAATTACATTGCAGAAGTCCTTTTATTTCAGCAGTTCAACTGAGAAAGTAAAACTCACTCTACAGATTAAGAAAATACTTTGCTGAGGCCAATTCTTGCCTAATGTCTAAAATTACTATTAAAATAATTTTGTTTATGCAAGATTCATATTCATATTTCTCGAGATGGTACATTTGGGGTTTTATAAGCTTTAAACTATGATAAAAATTGTTCCCCCAAAAAATTATTTTGCGTGTAGTGAACCTACATGCAGTAATACACGAGCTTCACATTTTCAATTGAGCTATTGAAGTTTTTCACCTTATATGAATTTTCTGAGAAGCACCTGGACACTGGAACCGACTGAGCTCTGTTAAAACTGGTGGTCTAACAGTCTTTGGGCTAAACTGTTGGAAGTCAGACATTTTTTTTTCTTTTCTTTTCTTTTTAACCTGCATCATAATATTTCCGCCGTTCGCTATATAAACAATGAACAATTGTGTGCAGAACCAACAAACAGATTGTGTTTGTTTACACGGGAGGCTGCACAGCACAGTCGGACAGGCTTGACTAATCGCACCCGCTGCAGATGCCCACCCCTCAATGGACCCGCTCGCCAGTTAGCAGATCTGGCTTGACTAGGCGGATGCTGCTTTAGCTGCTGTTGCCAACAAGTCAATTAGCGCTCGTTAAAAGGAGGCAGCCTCACGCAACTAATCCTAATCCCGTTCAATCTTGTCAAACGCTGCACCGGAAAAGGGGGGGGGGGTAAAAACGACAGCCCCTCTCGCACAAAATAGCAGCATGAGTTATCACGGAAGATCTGGCAGTTTATTTAATAATTTATTTTAATTCTCTCTTTTTGTTGCTGTTGTTTTCTTTAACAAAGAACTCAGAACACCACAAATAGGGTATTGTAGTTCTGATTGAATTCAGATGCTTTTATTTTGCAAAACAACCGTAACCAGATTGAAGATTGAACTGATCTGGCCTTGACCTCATATAAATGCTGTAGATTATGGTTTACAGTGAACCCATTTATCGCGGGGGATACGTTCCATAAAATCCACCATAGAGACCGTACAATTTTTTTTGTTTGTTCTTACAGTTTTACCCCTCCCACACTTAAACGTAACAGAGTTTTAAACTATTACTTCACACGGGTCACCCTCTTGCACAGCTCTCCAAATGAGGCTTGCTTCAAGCTGTTTGTCAGGCCCCGTTGAAGTTTACTGTAAAACTGACTCATACAACAAAAGAAAATAGGGGTTATACGCAACCAAGTTCTGCATTCTGCAAAACATGTCAAAGCCCTTCATTCCAATTCAGGTGACTGGAGGAGCCCTATGGCAGGAGACCGGGACAAGACTAGTTGTTGCAGCATATACAGAAAGCCCACTTACCTGTTTTTGGGGTTTGGTCACGTGAAGTTCCACTTAAAGCGGATTAAAGGTGCATATAAACGCCAACTTCAATCAAACCATATTATTTCACCTAACGAAAATCTGCTTGCTTAATGCGAACATAATGCGAAATGCCATAGACGGGCAGACGAAAATTGAGAATAGCTGTTACGGTCATTATAACCCTTCAAACAACTGACTTTAAAACACACTGAGCAGCAACACATACATAGAACAACACTGACAGGTAAATATTCTCTGCTCTGTGGGAATGACTATTACCAGAGCACAGTTGGGGACCATCGCTGCCTCTCCTTGCTGTTAATTACGCTGCACATATTCCAGCAGACCTCAGTACTGCCAAACACATTGCAGCACAACATGGTACTACACATAAGGTGCGCGATTCTAAATTCAGACTTGCCTTAATACTGTAAAAACCATAAAAATCACTTTAAAATGATATAGCAGGGGAACACTATTTCTCATTTAAGAAAGTTGCTTAGCAATACTAAGCAACTTCCATATCCATGTTCTGTTCTGATTGAATTCAGATGCTTTTGGCTTCATTCATCCCTCCTGCACACGTATCCTTCCTTTCTCGAGAATCATAAAAGCACTGGCAGGACTTCCAATAAACGCTTCCTCCTCACCTCTTGTGTTTGACTTCCTTGTAAATTTATGTCTGCATGCATGCTTACACACATGAATGGATGAGAGAGGGGCACTTGGGTTAAATATAGATCGTCATCTAGGGATAAAAGCTTGGGGGGGGGGGGGGGGTCAGTGTTGCGATTCACATCTCACAAGGGAGGACATAACGCACAGTACTCACTCTGGGGAGAAAAGACCATTAAAACGGGAGGGTGTCTTGAGGAAGAGTTTACCTAAGTGGACGTGAGGGTACATTGATCCAAAAGTCCCCTCTCCCAAGAAGTTCCGCTTGTTTAGTTTGTGCCATATCAGTCACAACAAATTTACTTTTGTTCCAGGGTTACACTCTTGGATGCAAGCTATTGGGTGTAATGTCATGGGCCCAGTATTTAGGGGAAAAAAAATTATAATAATAAAATAAAAAAACCCGGGATCAGAAGGATCCGGACTTTGTAATCCTTTTTTTTTTGCCATCCCGGATCACTTTGATCTTGTAGCTTTTGTCCTGGTTCTTCAAAGAACTCTCAGATAGGATCAATCTGATCCAGATACCACGAGATCAGGATTTCAGAATCCAGATTTGAAGTCTTTGAATAGGTTAACTACCGGGATTCATCAGACTTGTAATTTTACCCTTCACCCGTTTCATTTTAATTCGGCTATTGTCCAAATTGCTTCAAGCACATTATGTTCTTTGTCACTTCTTTCAGACACAATGCACTTGTGAGTTTGCTACAAAAGCAATTCATTGTAGCTTAGATTAAAGTGTCTGTCAATCCAATGTTAGTTCCTTTGTATTGGCTGCCGCTAAACATAGTAAGATATAAAATACAGTGCAAATGTGCCAATTTCATTTTTGGATGGTTGTTCATTGGCTAGTTGTGAGTTAATAACTAAGTTACATCGTTTGTTTAATTTTTATTGAACAAGTTATTATGGCCCTTTTTTTTTTTAAATTAAAAAATAAAAAATCTTGGGCCAGACAAAAAACTATTAAAAAAGACCAAAATGAATACCAAATCTAAAAAAGCATTTTAAATAAAAATTTAAAACTAATAACTAACAAACCCGCTCTAAGGACCAATTAAAACCAACTCAGTTTTAATCATGTCAAAACTAAATAAATATCTATAATGAAAAATCCAAACCTATGACGACCCTGCATCCACCTTGAATCCGCCCTTCCAGCGGGATCAGGATAATCCTCATCTTTAACATCAAAACTATGCTAATTGCTACCGGTCTCAAAGACATACGACTCACAATAGTTTACCCTTGAAAATGTGACTTAATTTAAAAGAAAAAAAAAAGACGAATCTCAAATACACAAATTTATCAAAAATAAGCAACTAGACTTGTGACATTATGGACTCAATCTAAAAAATACACAACTTTTTCCTCTGAAATATCTCGTATCTCAAACATAACGACTATTTAAAAATGATGACAACTTTTGAATCTCAAATACAACTATCAGAAAAAAATAGATTTTTGGAACATTCGGCCTTCAAAAATAAAAAAAAATTCTCTAAAGTATTACCTTTTCAAGAAAATATAAAATTATATTCTCATCTGAAAAATACACAACTTTCTATCTGAGAAATACAACTAACAAATACAACACTTTTTTGTTCTACTTTTTTCACAAAACCATATGATCCTTGCAACATTACAACTTTATTCAACAAATAAGCCTTTTTTTAATCTCAAACATTTTGACAATGTCCAAATTTTAAATCTTGAAAATATCCAACTTTGACTTATTTTAACTTGCAGTTTAATTCCAGCTATGTATACTTTGAAGCAACTGATCATTTGGAAGTAGCGTTGCGCAAACAGATCTTACACGTTTTTTTTTTTACATTTGGGAGAACATTGGACAAATACGGCAACCCTTTAGGACACAACAGAGTGAAAGCCGAATTCACATTCAGTGTGCGCGCGAGTGAAATAACATGCAAACACGAGCCAGGGGTGGTGAAAGCGGGAGGGCAGAATAAACACGTGCCAGTGTCCCCCGCTATGGCAACCCATCCTGAGCTCGGTCCATTCATTACGGGCGCAGCTGGTAGACCACAGTCTCTGGAGAGGTCCCATCCGCCGGGACGGACCACTGAAAGAACTGCAGTGCCTTGCACAGTTAACATGACAACAACCATGGACATGACAAATGACTGGGGGGGGGGGACGGCAACAACAACACAACACACAAATAGAAATTATATACCAAATCTGTATCGTACAATGTTTTAAGCAACATTTTTGACATTCTTAACTGTCATACAAGCATAACGACAAGTTCATGGATAAAAAAATTAAGTAAAAGTAAAAAGGGGTATAAAAATAAGTGCCTCTGCATCATTTATTGTACTGAGCATCCCTACCCTTTACTAAATGGCAGTAAATACAATTTACGACAACATACCAGTTACTTGTAAACGATGAGCTCCCCGAAAATAAAATCTAACTTGTGTCTTATTCACATTGCTACTAGATACACAATTGGCAAAACTTGCAAATTTCTGACTTTTTAGTTTTTACTTTTTTTCTTGAAAATAAGACATCTACAGACACCAAACACATGAAAAAGGTCACCAAAAAAAAAAAAAAAATGTATATCTATATATATATATATAGTGTGGGGGGGGGGGGGGGGGGGGAATCCCCCGCAGAGAATTGTAACATAAATTAACCAATCTGGAAGACTGAATAGTACAATAGGGTAAAATAAAGGAATTTTCTTCACGCAGAAAACATTTGCGCCGCTCAAGTACATGTCGATGTACATATTTAAGATTAAAATTAAATTTGGCTCATTTCTTTGCTTTTTTGTTTTGGCCTCCAATTTGAGCCAGGGCCATCTCAACCTGATGCCTGCTTCAAGCTGTGCCACATGAATAGCAACCTCCTCTTTAAGCACTCTCATTCCAGAAAAGAATTGACTAAAAGCATTGTCTGTTTCACTTCATTTTTCACTATTACCAACTTCAAAGGCTAATCCCAAATGCATCCTCCAGGAAAATATTAAGTACAATATTTTTCTGTTTTATTGTCCATTTCTGAATTTGAAGTTACCGTATGTTCACGACTTTAGGGCGCACTGTATTAAAAGGCACAGTCTCAGTTGTGGGGTCTATTGCTGTATTTAACACATACATAAGGCGCACCGTATTATTGGGCGCAGGTATGGTAAAACATATGCTAGTTTAAAACATACGGTAGCATGCATGCACGCTAAAACAATGTTTTTAAAAAGGCAGCGGGAGCAAAACTGACTTCGGTTGTACTTTATTGAAGTATTCAACAATGTACTCACGTTATTTTTTTATCAATCCTCATCCATAAATCCATCAAAGTCCTCATCTTCTGTAACCGAAATTAACAGATGGGCAAGTTCTCAATCAAACACGGCAGGTTCGAGTCTCTCTCGTTTCCGTGCGAAAGCTCAAACAACAGTGCAAGCAGACACGTTAACCCAGCAGCCACAATCCATTCAGAAATTGTGGCGTAACTCGCCCGGCGCTGCCTCCTAGTTTTAGTAAAGCTGTGTTCACCCTCTGTCATCCATCGCTTCCACGCTGCTCACAACTTCACTTTGAACGCCCACACACCTTTTGAACGCCCATACACACCTTAGCCAAACCGGTGTTTTGCACAATGCACACCCCGGAAATGTAAGACTTAAGTGCGCCTTATGGCCGTGAAAATACAGAGGTTCATTCTGTGTTGTGACATAATCCCTAACATCGCTCCGTCGCTTAATACATTTAAAATGAACATCCTAAACTAATTAGATAAGTGTAGGCACGTTTCCTAATTAATACAAGATGCACTAGCGGATCAACTCTTGTCGCCGATGTGACGTGTGCTTCGCGGTTCCGCTGGGACCACAACCAGGGCACGACCCGCAGCATCTCAACGAGAAAATACAAAAGACAAGTGCAACAAATACGACACTGGCTGATCTGATAAGCAAAAATGTTGCTGAAACGATAGAAGACGTTGTGTGAAGTCATGTGACTGTGTCGTTTGATTGGTGAACTAGACTAAAACGTCACTGGGACAAATGGGATTGTCGCAAACAGCCCCCAATGCGGAAGTCAAAGTTTTGTGCACGAAATAGTTGATAAATAAGCAATAATTGATCAAAGTAGCGAGCGACATTTAGATCACTGTAACGGAGAAAAGGTACCGTTAATTGGATGTGTGGATTGGATCTAGCTGACCGTGTTCAAGGAGTCCGAAACTGCCTATGACATCAGCAACCCACCAAGGAAAAACTCATTGGATCTATAAGAGTCGCGTAAATTGCCTACTTTCAGTTCAAAATGGCAAATTTCACCAAAAGGTGACTGATTTGCATGTATGCATCTAAAAAAAATATTATATTCTAGTAATATGACTTTAATCAGTTATTAAAAAAATAAAAATAAAATTTAAACAATAATTCTAAGATATACAAATATTATTGTAGTTACATGACTTATAAAAATATTTTATCAGGAAAATGTGCTTTTTTTGTCAAAAACATTCAAGTTTTGAAAATACAGAACAATTTATAACTATTCTAGTAATATTACAACTATAATCTCTACAAGAACACTCCTTTTCCTATCAAATACATAGCTTTTCCTCAAAATATAGGACTTTGTCCAATTACAACTAACCATGAAAACATGATTTCTTAGAAATATAACATCTTACCTCAAAAATATAAGACTTATTTTGAAAATAAGGTTCTCTCAAAAATATATACATTTGCCTTCTTGAAAATATAAACAAAACACTCAAAAATATACAGCTCATCACAGAAATAGTTTTTTGTTGAAAATATAAAACTAATCGAAAATAGACAACCGTAATCTCAAATATATACAACTTAAATATACAATTTTAAACTCCAAAAGACAGATTTTATCTTGGAAATACACTACTTTTTATCTAAAACCTACAATTCTTTTCAAACAATTTATTACAAAAATACACACCTTTTTTCATATTAATCTTTATCCTCCAAAATACACAACTTTAATTTTGAAAATACACTACTTTTTAATCTAAAAACATATTACTTTGTCCCCTTAAAAATATAGTAATTTATTCTTACATTATTAAATCCTTTTGAAAACATTGCACTTGTTTTAGCTTAAAAATATACATCTTTCATTGCAATATTACAACTTTAAAACGAAAAGTATATTTCTTGTTTATCTCAACTTTTACACGACTTAAATTCTGAAGCACTGTTGCTCTCGTCTCAATTTAATTGGAACAATATGACACCAGCTACACCAAGCCAGACATTCTTGCAACGTAATTATTTTTTTAAAGCATATTCATATTTCTTGTTGTGTGGTCGGCCTTCGTGAACTCTGGATATTTTGTTGCGTTACAGAAACCATTAAATGTAAACCGGCACTTAACAGAAGTCCGACACCAACGACCATTTTTTTTAAACCACCAGTGTTGGCCAACTCTTTCTTAAACACACTTTCTCGACAACTAATCCATTGGCTCGACTTTTATTTGGCAGGCTATCTTAAAAAAAAATTGATTTGCCAAACAAAAAGTTTGGCTAGAGTCCACTAACTCTTAAGCTAACAGGAAATACAGGAGCCACTTTTTTTATATTATAATTTTTTTATTTAACACAATTTAAGATTTTAAGAAGTATTTGTTGCCAGGCTAAACGGTTTTAAGTAACTTGTCATCAATAGTGCTTAAAATACATGTTTTTTTAATTTGGAGGGGAAAAAAAGACTTAGTGAAGTAAAACCAAGCGGGAGCAGAGCAGAAAGACGACCGCCGCTTGGGGCTCCAGCTTTGGGGAACCAAGGCGCGACGAGCCGCCCCACACCGGAGTTAGCATGTAGCTAAACTAAGCTACACTAGTCGCTGTTTCCTAGCGTCAATTCACACTTCAAACGCTTACCTCGGAGGTCGACCGGCTCCACATATGAGTCCATGGACGACGGAAGGCCGATATTCCCCGACCAAATGTGCTTGTTCCGTGCTGGGGATATATGCTTTACAAGTTGAAGCAGACCGAGCGAGCGTAGTACGCGCGGCCGCCGAAAACTCACACTGACTGGGCTAAATAATGCTGATGGGGAGGAGCGGCGACTGGAGGGTCTCCTGTTTGGTTCCTCCTCCCCCTTTTGAATCACACATCCTCCTACGTGGTATTTTTCCCCCTACTGAATAACCTTGTGGATGAATAAAGAAAAAAGAATGTGTATATTTAAGCGAATTCAACTGTAAATGAATGTTAGGGATTCGAAAATGTGTAGAAAAGTGGACAAATCAAGTTTACTGGGTGTTTCGGTGTCGAGCTCAAGAACAGTGTAAACCTGATTATCGTATTGTGAGAAACGCAAGGAAAGTTAATAAATCGACTATAATTTCTCTTGTATACTTTACCAAATATGCTGAGGTCTTTTGGGTCACATTGCAGACATATATACGTCCATTATATTTGACTGATAATGCATCTACAAAAACCGTTGTTCCCTTGAACGCACCACTTTATTCCAATTCATTGTCCCATGTCCTATGACCATGTGTCAACTGCTTTAAAATTATGTTTTAAAGTATGTGTATCATATACAAACACCATAGGTCATTGAAGATACCACTTTAGTCCCATAAATTGTCACATCCTATTGGTATGGTATTATATTACCATGTGTCAACATTTTGGGTAGGTTTATGACCATTGACAATCTTAAAACTCATTCACTGCCATTGACAGCTGTATACGTCAAATATTCACGTTAACTGGGAGGCCGAGCAGTAGTTTCTTTTCCTCCCTTTTTTTTCAGTGTCAGTTATTGTTTACTTTCGTAGACATTTGACAAAACACTGTAGTTCCTT